>NW_019242781.1:0-173 GCF_002742605.1 Olea europaea var. sylvestris | reverse complement strand
GAGCTTAACTTTTGCAGACGGTGTCCGTTATGCGACCATAAGTACTTTTTGGAAATGTTGCGACCGTTTAGGGTTTAGCTCAGTAATGAAGTATTAGGATTTTCATCCTTTTTTTTAAGAACGACCACTCGCATATTTTTAACGCTTGGACTCTCGACCTTCGAAGAAATGAG
>NW_019242780.1:0-1628 GCF_002742605.1 Olea europaea var. sylvestris | reverse complement strand
CGCAAGTTCATCATACTCTTCTTTTTGTACTTTTGTTAAATTTGCAGGAAATTTACCATCTACGGCCTTTGAAACTTTTTGTTAGACCAAAATACCTTTCATCTTTTGTTGCCAAATTGAAAAATCCCCTTTCCTATTAAAAATTTCAACTTCAAAGTTTGAAGACATTTTTAAGGAGCAAATAAAAACAGAACAACCAAGTCACAAATAGATCACACAAAGTAATCCTAAGGTCGCAGTATACACCGTTCTAGATTTCCAGGGTTTCGTAAGATTTACGATCTTAGATCAAGGGAATGTTCGAACGGGTCAAGTCCAGGTGTTCTAATTGAATAATTAATGCAAACATGAAGGTATATAAACAAAAATTTCAAATTTTCACGCAACAAGTCTCGCACAGTGACTATATGATAGATAAGCACAAAATCAATTACCAACTTGCAGTCAATGTTCAACTCTTCAAAAATAGGGCAAATAATTCCTAAATTTCCTAGCACAAGCAATGGTTGCCAAGCAATGACAACCCCCAATTCTAACGATCACCCTACACGATGATCTGCTAATACTGAAATTTAAACTGAGTTAAGCTAATATACCATAGCGGACCTATTTGAGTCCGTAAATTACGAGAGTTGCGAATTTATCACTTTAGGACCACCACTATTTGTCCTAAAGTCTCTGAAAACTGAAGCAACTAAAAAATCACGATCGAGTCCCAAACGCCTGAAGAACAACGCTGTCCAGATTCTACTGCGTACCCTAAAATAGAAAACTTTCAACACAAAAAATGTCAAAAATAATATGACGAACAGACTGCCTGAAGGGACCGTCACCAAATAACTCTCCACGCACCCGCACGCGCCGGTTCTTTCCTCTGCGATGGGCCTCACGAGCCACCACATGCGCCGTCATTGACCGACACGCGCTGCCCTTTATGGTTCACCTCCTCCTACACATCACGCTAGTGGTCTTCGTTTCCCCAAGCTCCTTCTGGATTGATCAAAAAACGCTAAAAATGGAGACTGATTTTGACAGTTTTTGGATAACTTCTTTGATCTGATTTCTGCTGCTATTTCTGGACTTTTTGGTATGTTTCACGAGCCAAAACCACCACCTTGAAGCTCTAATACCAATTGTTGCGGAAGCTCTCTTGAAAGATCTTCAAATCGGTGATTTTCGGGTTCAGTCCAACGTACTTTTCTCAGCTAACAACCAGTCCAATCGGCTCCAAACTACAACCAATCGATTCACCTTGGTTGCTATTCAATCTTACCCACGTTGGACAAGAAAGGATGATGATTTATGACCATAAAGGCTAGGAGAAGACGCCACAAAGGTATACTATGAAAGAACCACCAATTGCACACTTTATATAAGCGTTCTGGACACTTCTGGAGACCTTTTTTCTCACACAAAGGGGGACAGCTGGGATTCAATTTTTCTTTTCTCAAAATTACACAATCATCATTATAAAGTGGCTAGAGTTATAACCAAATATATACTCTAGGGTTAGGCTTTAAGTTGGTCCATTAAAGGGGTAAACGGGCCAAGATTCAAGCCATCCATAAGGAAATACAATTGGGCCGGGTGTAGCTCATGGACTTGGTTGTTTGACTTATTTCATTCAT
>NW_019242779.1:0-1628 GCF_002742605.1 Olea europaea var. sylvestris | reverse complement strand
TGGTATTGGTGGTTGTTGAGTAGTAGAGTTGGCGTTGCCATGGGGACTGTGGAAGGGAAAGTCTTGGTTGCTGAGGGCATGGTGAGTTGGTATTGGTGTTCGTGTGGTGGTGATGGTGGCGAGGACGATGGTGGTGAGGTGGTGACATTGGTGGCAATGGTGTTAGTTATTGTTATTGTTGGTAGTGGTTGTGACGGTGGCGACGCAGCGACGGGATGAGACGAAAAGTGTCTATGACCAACTATTTGGTCGATTTGTAACCAAGTATTGTTTGTGTATCAGGTATTTGGGTGTATAAGACCAATGTTTCGGTTCTCTGTGGCTCATTATTAAAGTTTAATCTGAAAATTTGATAATTTGTGGCTAAAAAAAATAATCTATGACCAACAAATTTAAAAATATGTGATCGATAGATAAATTATGACCTATAATTTTTTTCATTGATTTGTGACCTATTAAATAAAACCATGACCTATAAAATTTTTGATTTGTGACCTCAAAAACAAGTTAATTTGACAATATGTGATCAATTCTTCTATTTGGATTTGCTCCCCTACTGTGATTCAATGAGAATGGATAAGAGGCTAGTGGGATTGACATGAATCCCTTAAAAATTAATGGATGTAAATAAACAGCACGCCCCTCCACTAAAACGAGATGGAATGCCTGTATGCCTAATCTATGCAGAGTGAGTTTTACCTGTAATTAGTACATGTGACGAATAATTGTATAACTGTGATCTTATTATGTTTAATTAATAATTGAGGTTTTTGACAATAATGAAGTAAATAAAACAAAACTAGAATACCTTACGTGGAAACCCATGACAAGAAAAAACCACAGACAGAGGATGAAAATTCACTATAATCAATAGCAATTGGGTTCACAACAAGATCTCAATGCTCTCAATTGAGATATAAAATTCTCCAAATGTTGTATGAATGTTATGAAGTCAATACAAGTCGTAGCTTATATATACAAAACCCCTAGAAGCCAATTTGAAGATATTTAATAGGAGTCTAAATTGCGTTAAAACACGAAAAATACGTAGGGCTAGATAACCACGTTGCTTGAGTGGGAGACGAGCGACAGCTCCCTCACTCAGTGATAGGTAGGCAAGAATTTTCTATTGAAAATTTGTTGGTGTCGCTCGAGCGACTAGATAGCAACGAGCTAGCGAAAATGAGGCGACTTTTCTTTCCAGTCCATAATTTTGATATCTTAAAAACCACTTCAACTAGGACTCCAATACACACTAGAATTTGGATCACATTACAACAAATATCAACCTTGAACCGAATTCTACTACAAGGGATTTCAAAAACACATCTCCAAAACAAAAACACCAGTCTTCCTCTTCCAAACAAGCCCAATGGACTACATCAATGACAAACACCATGTTCAAGTAATGCTCAAACATAGCAATGAGAAACGGTTTTCTCATTATATCAATAGGATTATCCTTGGTATCAACTTTGCTAACAACAATATCTCCATGAGCAATTACTTCACACACAAAGTGGTACTTCACATCAATGTGCATAGTTATCCTCTCATGAAATATCTAATCCTTAGTCTAAAAAATAGCACTCAAGCTATCACAATCAACTGTAGAATTTGTAAGTCTT
>NW_019242778.1:0-1628 GCF_002742605.1 Olea europaea var. sylvestris | reverse complement strand
ATACTTCTTACCATTGCCTTTTGGTTTAGTATTGAAATGTCGTTTTATGCCAACTATAGCTGGAACATTAAAATAAATTTCATATTCAGACATGATCTATTTTAATGTTAAGGACAATTGTTGTTCTTGTTTATCTTGTTAAAGATCCTAATGGCTATGGTAAATTATAAAAACGACATTTATATTCTTTAATACTAAAGATTCTATAATAAGTATAGAAATTATAAGGTATAAATACTATAATCTAATTATTACCAAAAATCTGGCATGACAGACTTTGTCATTTAGATGAAATATAATTCCAAAGTTACATAAAGATATATACTTGGGATTAATTCATTTTGACAAGTACAAATTATGCATGTTTGGCACAATAATCAAATCTTCTTTTACTTGAAAAGAAGAAAGGTCAGCATAATTACTGGTCTAATGCATAGTGATGCATATGGATTCATGTCAATCAATGTTAGGTAATGTTTCTCTTATTTCATCAATGATCAAGTATACTTGATGAAAACTTAAACATGAAACTCTTGAAAAGTTCAAGGGATTCACACTAGAATTAGAGAAACAAAGAGGTAAAGATACCTTCACATTAAGATTCGATCAAGTGAGAGTATTTTAAAGATAAAATTTAGATTATCTACGAGAAAATGAGATTCTCGTGCAGTGGGCTCCTTCATATACATTGCAGCAAGGTGGTGTATCTAAAAGGAGGAATCGTTAATTATTACATATAATGCGATTAATAACAAGCCATGCAAATTTCTCAAAATTGTTTTGAGGCATTGATTGCAGTGTGCAACACACTAAACCATGTCTCATCTAAATTGGTTAACAGAATTCCATACGAGTTACGGAAAGACAATAGTCTCAATTTATCTTATATGAAAGATTGGGGCCATGACGCTTATTTGAAGCGCCTTAAATCGGATAAGTTTGAGACCGAATTCGATAAATACATATCTGTGTGATATTCAAAGGAGATATTTGAATATAAATTCTATTATCATGAAGAAAGTTTTCGTCTCACGACACATCGTCCTCTTAGAGAAAATGTTTACTCTAAGAGAGGACAGTAGGAGTAAAATAGAATTTTGAAAGAGTTCAAGAGTCCACAGATATAGTTAACCAAGTAGATAAATCCGAGTTTGATCCCATATCTGATATGTGACATACTTTGGATCAGTAAGCAAAGACTCCTGAGGACATGACAGCTCTATGTGAATCTAGTAGGATCATTCGACCTTCAAGAAGGTGCGAATTCATGATCATTACCCAGGTATCAGTGATCCAGGATAATGAACCTGCTAGTTACAACAAAATAAAGTCAAGTGTTGACTTAAAAGAGACAGCAAGAGGCCATGAAACTCGAAATGAGACTCGACGCAAATGAACAAGGTTTAGACCTTGGTCAAGCCTCCTAATGGAATAAAGCCCATAAGCTTTTGTAAATAGTTTACAAAAGAAAAGGTCGATATGGATATGAATATCCATATATATACAAAGTAAGGCTAGAAGCAAAGGTTAAATGTTGACCTTGGCGAAATATTTCTCCTGTAGCCTTGCTTAAGTCCATTCGGGTTTTGTTTGCAACAGTTGCATATCATGACTATAGGTTAAGAGAA
>NW_019242777.1:0-1628 GCF_002742605.1 Olea europaea var. sylvestris | reverse complement strand
GATCGGAAACAAAAATTGCGCCGGGGGCAATTTCGTCATTTTTCGCGACGGTGTCGGAATTGGTTAAAATTTAACATTTTGATAGGAAACAAAAACCGCGCCAGGGGCAATTTCGTCATTTTTCGCGACGGTGTGGGAATGGGCTAAAATTTGATATTTTGATCGGAAACAAAAATCGCGCTGGGGCAATTCTGTCATTTTTCGCGACGGTGTCGAAATTCGCTCAAATTTGACAATTTGATCGGAAACAAAAATCGCGCCGGGGGCAATTTCGTCATTTTTCACGATGGTGTCGGAATGGGCTCAAATTTGACATTTTGATCGGAAACAAAAATCGCGCCGGGGGCAATTTCGTCATTTTTCACGATGGTGTCGGAATGGGCTCAAATTTGACATTTTGATCGGAAACAAAAATCGCGCCGGGGGCAATTTCGTCATTTTTCACGATGGTGTCGGAATGGGCTCAAATTTGACATTTTGATCGGAAACAAAAATCGCGCCGGGGGCAATTTCGTCATTTTTCACGATGGTGTCGGAATGGGCTCAAATTTGACATTTTGATCGGAAACAAAAATCGCGCCGGGGGCAATTTCGTCATTTTTCACGATGGTGTCGGAATGGGCTCAAATTTGACATTTTGATCGGAAACAAAAATCGCGCCGGGGGCAATTTCGTCATTTTTCACGATGGTGTCGGAATGGGCTCAAATTTGACATTTTGATCGGAAACAAAAATCGCGCCGGGGGCAATTTCGTCATTTTTCACGATGGTGTCGGAATGGGCTCAAATTTGACATTTTGATCGGAAACAAAAATCGCGCCGGGGGCAATTTCGTCATTTTTCGCGACGGTGTCGGAATTGGTTAAAATTTGACATTTTGATAGGAAACAAAAACCGCGCTAGGAGCAATTTCGTTATTTTTCGCGACGGTGTCGGAATGGGCTAAAAGTTGACATTTTGATCGGAAACAAAAATCGCGCTGGGGCAATTTTGTCATTTTTCGCGACGGTGTCGAAATTCGCTCAAATTTGACAATTTGATCGGAAACAAAAATCGCGCCGGGGGCAATTTCGTCATTTTTCGCGACGATGTCGGAATTGGTTAAAATTTGACATTTTGATCGGAAACAAAAATCGCACCGAGGGCAATTTCGTCATTTTTTACGACAGTGCCGAAATGGGCTCAAATTTGACAGTTTGATCGGAAACAAAAATCGCGCCGGGGGCAATTTCGTCATTTTTCGCGACGGTGTCGAAATGGGCTCAAATTTGTCAGTTTGATCAGAAACAAAAACCCCCCAGGGGCAATTTCGTCATTTTTCGCGACGGTGTCCGAATGGGCTAAAATTTGACATTATGATCGGAAACAAAAATCGCGCAGGGGCAATTTTGTCATTTTTCGCGACGATGTCGAAATTCGCTCAAATTTGACAATTTGATCGGAAACAAAAATCGCGCCGGGGGCAATTTCGTCATTTGTCGCGACGGTGTCGGAATTGGTTAAAATTTGACATTTTGATCGGAAACAAAAATCGCACCGGGGGCTATTTCGTCATTTTTTACGACGGCGCCGAAATGGGCTCAAATTTGACAGTTTGATCAGAATCAAAAACCGCGCCGGGGGCAATT
>NW_019242776.1:0-95407 GCF_002742605.1 Olea europaea var. sylvestris | reverse complement strand
TAACTATCACTAACTAACTAACTTCCTAACTAATTTGTTTACAGCTGGATAAACGATGCTGAGCTGGGGAATTTCTTCTGTTATAAAATTTGGGATGCCTCCACCGGCGGCCTTTTGAAGACACTCATTGATGATAAAGTTCCGGCCGTGTCTTTCGCCAAATTCTCACCAATTGGGAAGTTCATACTTGTTGCTACCCTTGACGACACTCTTGTAAGTATCGAGCTTTTCTGTTGGAAAACTTTATAACTTTTGTTTTGAAGAATTTGTTGTCCAATTCGAGTATGTTTTTGAAACCGCACTGAAACAAAGTTAATCACTCAGAAAAAAATAGTTTTAGCATGTTTTTGGTTCTTTTCTAGATGGATTTTGTGAGTTAGCTATCATTAATTATGGTGAAATTTGTATAAAACAATAATTCCTTTCATCACCCGTTGTGGTTTTAAATAATTTCATTGAAAGCTAACTTCAAATTATAAATATTTTGCTATTTAGTGCAACTTAGCATACATATATTATTTTCCAAGTTCTGGTTTTGTCTTTCAAACTTCCTTTTTCTGGTTTTGGTTTGACTGCAGAAGCTTTGGAACTACTCAACTGGGAAGTTCTTGAAGATATATTCAGGTCACAAGAACGGAGTATATTGCTTGACGTCAACATTCTCTGTGACGGGAGAGAAGTATATAGTCAGTGGTTCCGAGGATCACTCCATATACCTGTGGAATTTACAGGGTAAAAATTTGGTTCAGAAACTTGAAGGACACATTGATACTGTCGTATCGGTTACATGCCATCCCACAGAGAACATGATTGTTTCTGCAGCGCTTGATAATGACAGAAGTGTGAGGGTCTGGGTTCAATACTAATGCTTTTTAGAAGTGAAGATTGGTTAGTTTCTTCCCAGAAAACTCTCTTAAGGGTTCATGATACTAATCTTTGTTATAATGTTATGTATTGAGGGTTCTTTAGATGTATACTATTTGTTTTTTCTTAACATGTCAATATAAACTTTTGAAATGTTATGAAATTTTGGTGCATCATTTAATCGCCTGTTATCGTGTATGATATTACTTAGATGAATAATGTTATTTGCAGTTCCTTACTACCACGGTCGTCTTACATGACACGTGTGGTGGTTAGTAATTTATTGCATAAAGTAATGAAAAACTATCACATTAATATATCAAATCACTAACCGTCACATGTATACCACGTAAGATAAATACGACAATAAACGACTGCAAATAGCATTACTCTACTTAAATACTCTGCTAACACGTGTTTGAAATACTATTTGTTGCACATACCACAGATTAGGAGAGGTGTACAATATTTTCTTCCCCTCGATTTAGGGGTTTGTTCATGGTTCCCATGAGTTAGAATAATATCTTACATCTTCCAACACATGCATACGGAAATGAAGCCCAAAAGATATGAAAAAGTTCTGGATATTATCACAATATTTAGGCATTGAATGGTGAATTCCATTCAGTGATAAAAGAAGGATATGAGCATCAAACTATATCGCATGAGAATCTGATACTTAGATTGTGGTTGTATTGTGTGATAGCGTTGTCATCATGTTTACAACAAATGATACATTCTTCCCCGCCAACATTATTTTGTAGGGCAGTGAAGATCGATATGTCTGAAAATCTATATATCACATCGCTTTGAATAGCAGTTGTATTTAAGTCAACATGCCATCCCAGTTTCTCCTCTTCGCGCTCATCTCATTGTAGTAATTATGTTATCAGGAATAAGATTACAATACCAAAAGAATAACTTAACTTCAAGTATAATGTCTGGCGCAATCAAAGCTATCATGAGATCAAATACAGAGTACAGCAGAATCTTGGTCAGTGACGAGGGAAGATAAATTTGGACTTAGTTTCTTTGAGCCACAAATCAAAGAATCTACTTCAGTGCTATAACACAAGTATATGTACTAAAAATTGGTCACCGAAATAAGATTACGAGATAGAACAGAAATCAATATCGTTATCAACTCACAGTTTTACAAGCTTGTAGCATTTACCTATTTTGATTTCCTATTCCCAAACTAAGTTCTCCCTGGAAAATTATTGCTTTCTCATACCGTACGTGTCTTCGGCGCCACTTGTCACATTCTTTCTTCGCTCAGCAATCATCTCTGTATATGCCTGAGAAAAGAACCCGAAGAGAATTATAATACCTTACTATTGTACATACATTCCTCATTCTATTCTACATTTAGGGTAGTTGTGACTCATGGCATTGAGAGGGGTAGGCCGATATATTTTCGCTACATAGAAATTTTGTCTAATTTCTGAAACCTGACAAAACAAGAAGTTAAAAGGGCCATTACAAGCAAGCCCGTGCCAAAATAATGGAATGTTCAAGTCTTGTGCATGAGAGTGGTGCGATCTCAACAGAACGTGTTTTAAGAGAGGCAAACCAAAATCCATCTAGAGAGAGAAAACTTTAATTTAATTTGATGAGATTTAATGGGGGCTAAATGGGGTGTTAATCTGCTTCAGAACAATAACTTGCATTGAGTATTTCAGTAGACACAGATGTAACAGAACTGAATGAAATAGCATAAAAGGATTCACATAGTCAACCTTAGATTTATTGATAGCAACACTTTGTTGCTGTTTGACATTGTTGAGTGACCTCTAGTCTATTGATATTTGGGTGTAATGCGAAGAAATAAAAATCACGAACATATAAGAGATGGACAAGGACAATGGTGATTGTACCTTTGGGTAAGAGTAAAGAAAGATGTACCACCACGAACAGATTAATGCGATAACCACTGAAGTAACTAAAATGGAATGCAGAATCAGCCAGCTAGAGGTAATTATTAACATTCCAGAGAGAGTAATCGTCCATGGCTGACACCTAAAAGTAATAAAGAGAATATGTTAACAAAATACATTGGAGTGTGATACGAAACTGAAATTGAAGAAATATCAATCTCCATACTGTAACGCTACAAAAATCATAGTTATCAATTTGGTGATAAGAAGAGAGTTCAAGCAAAGGTAAATATCAAATCTTAAAAACTCCAGACTTGAGAAAGGTTTTTGAATTTTATGAGAAAATAAGTGATTTTTTTTCCCCAAAAAACAATGACTCGTGGATTTCTTAACAACGTAAAAATTAGAATTAGCTGTATGTGTCCATTCTTCAATATATTGCTACATAATTAAATCAAATATTTTGCAATCACATTAGACTATCTACATATTTCGTTTATAACATATCTGATGGAATCACACAACTCTTATGAATGGGAGCTATTAAGGTTAAACACGAGATCTTCTAACCAAGTTGTCAATCTCTTAATTTCTCCAAAATTGGTGACACCTCCGGTTGTCAAAATATAGTCACAATAACATCCTCGTTACATTTATAACATAGATACTTCATCATTTAACAGCCAACACTTAGTACCATGTTTATAATTTGATCACGTGAATCTTGTAACACATCACTATTTGATTCTATGCATTACATTAGTTTCAAGTCTTGGTTACTAATCTTCGTGCCTAAGTAGCTAAAATAATAACTTTTTTGGGAAAATACAGCACACTAAAGTATCTCTAGTGCTCTACTGTCATCCTTCTGGATACACTGAATGAAAGATCATTTTACGTATTAAGCTGTATCCTAGTATGAAAGCGGGAAAGCATTCCACCATAAAACAAGACTCACAAAGGACAGAAAAGCAAACTCCGTACTCTCTTAGGGTGATGAGGGACAAAGCAGCAACCTAAAAACATTGACCCTTAGCCTGAAAAAAACTTAGATTCCTAAGTGATCATTCAAAGTTCGTCCTTTCGTACAGATTCACAACTAAAACTATGCGATCAGTGAATATTTTACACTAAAGGGCCTCTCTCATAGGCTCGTCCATTAAAGTAAAAAAGGTAAAACTCAAGGTAAAATTTTAATGCAACCTATAGTAATGGAAAATTCTGCACGAGCATAGTGGAAACTCATACACATCCTAAATAAAATTGATAATATCTAATAGAAATTCCTTAAAGTCTATAGCACCCAACTTAGCATTTCTTAAGATTTTTCTTAACTAATAAAAACCTATGCAAATATTTTACTTTTTTCTCTATACTTTAGAATGCAAATATTTTACTTTTTTCTCTATACTTTAGAGACAATCTCCAAAATAAACAACTTGCGAAGTGGATCTTCCTGCCATAAACCAACTTGGCTCTCTAAACCTTTAAATTACACCTTAATCAATGTTCGATCACTTTCCATTATTTCAAGGTATGATTCATGAGCTTAATATCTTTGTACTTTGTATGATCTCAAATATATCATTTATTTTTTTAGTACCTACTATAACATTTTCTCCCATTTCATGTGGCATCTTTTTAGCTCTTTAAGATCTTATTGAATGATTCTTTTTTCCAAACATAATCTCATCCAAGTATTCCAAACTTCAGGAATTCCATTCATCAATTTGTTTTTCTCATATTCATCCTCTTCACAGCTTCTGTCACTTCTGAAATCCAAATCCTTGTAGTATAGTTTAACATTTATATCTACAATAGAACATAACAAATCCTTAAGATCCACCCATGATTTAGAAAAAAAAAACTATTTAAGGCTTACGCCTCGAATCTTGCCTTGTGTAAGGTTATTATAAAACAACTCAAAGCCCACATCTTAAATGCTGTTTGTGAAGATTAGGCATTGATTTAGTGAGACTTGTGCCTTAACTTAGTGAGGCTTACGCCTCAAGCCCCAAGCCAACTAAGGTCTTCGCCCGTTTGCATTGCATTTTCGAACATTTAATTTTTCACCTTATTATATAATTTATTTCTTTATAAACAAACTTTTTACTGGTTCTTTTATTTTCTATTTCCTTTATAACACAAGTTTGAATTTTAACTTGTTGACTAGTTTTATTGTGGAAGTTTTTAAAAAGGGTTAGTATATTATAAGCATATTTTGTATTTTTATACTCTTAATTCTTCTATTATTTATCTTGAGGCTTTTGCCTCAAAGCGCCTCGATGTAGACTGCTTTAGTGTCTGATTGAGCCATTTTAAACACTAGATCCACGCACGCCTTCTATTAGTAATTTGTTGAGGTAACCTTCAATAATTTCTTGGTCTCAAGACTATACTCTTTATTTTCTGTCTTTACTACATTTGGTTCAAATCTTTACTTTCCACACTCCTGTGTGAGTAGTAATGGCAAAAAAAAAACCCCGCCCCGCCACGAAGGAAAAAGAAGATTAAAAATAAATTTATTTTTGGGCAGTTCACTCGTTAAAAATCCATTTTGAATTTGTCTTTTATTCTCTAATAATGACAAAATCAAAATTTTGAATAAATTAAACGAGACAACAAACAAGACAAAAAGTTGCCCCGCCATTGCCATCCCTATGCGTGAGCTTGTCTTCCCATTTAGCAAACTCATAAATATCAAAATCCATTGCATTTACACATATATGTAAATATCTACAACATTTTTTCTTAGCCTTAACTGAACATTTATGTTGTACCACCATGTTCCCTTATCAAGTGAGTTTCTACCCTTAAACTTTGCTACATCTTTTTTATAAAGTTAGCCACCTTATTTCAATCACGTGTCTGTGATTTTTTTATAACGAGTACGAAGCACTCTAAGGTTCCTTATTTCGAGTCTACATTCTATTTTCCTTCAAAATTTTATTCTCGAAAACCAATTAATTTTTCCCTGCACATTCCATTTAGTTCAATGAATTAGAACTCTTTGGTACTTTGCGCCCATATCTTATTAACCAAATCCAACATCACCAATTTGTGTTGCTTAGTTTCATTCTCACGGCAAATTAACCAACAATTATTGCACAACTACATATCAATCACAAGGATGAACTGATTTAGTTACCTAAACTTTAGTCCATTTCAAAAGTTATTAGGTAATATTTTCTCTTTTTCAAATGCACATTCACTTATACCAAACTTTTGGGTTAATTTTAATAATGACTACTATAATTTACAGTAAGTTTCACTTCGACCACTAAAAGATAAATTGTTTCAGAACTTTAAAAAGTGTTTTAGTAGCACAGTTATGTTTGATCACCTGTCCAATTTTTAACACATAAGAAAAAACCCAATGAGATATAAGGAAATCTGTTAAAATTAGACACATGATTAATGCAAATGTATAATTAAAATACTTTTTAAAGTTTAGTGGTCATGGTGAAACTTAGCCAAAAGTTAAGGGGTAATCAGTGAAACTAATCCTATTAGTTTATCCATTTTGACGCCCAAAATGGGCAAGGAAAGTAAATTTAGAAAGAATAATGTTATCTATGATTAATGGTGATGCATCATCGCCCATGTCGCAGTGGTGATGCATACCATTATGATAGATAACATTATTCCTTTAAAACGGCGAAGTAATACTCAATGTCTAATTAAGGGATTAGGGATGTTGCCTTGAAATATATGTCTTAGCTGGGAGTTGAGTTGGTTTATACAGTGAAGAAAATGCTTAAGAGGACAACTATGCGAAAAAAAGATTTTTTTTAAAATTGAAACCCAAAAAAAAAAAAAAAAAAAAAAAAAAAAAAAAAACCCATTAAGTTGCATAAAAAAACTACCATACAAACTAAGCCAAGTCTAGATAAACCTATCAATTGTGATAAACTTCCATTAAACTAAAATTTAAAAAATAAATAAATCCTAATTGGAAGCCGAGTAGTGAGTAGAACAAGAGATAGAAGGGCAACATATTACCAGGAAGGCTTGGTGTCCCAAACCGAGTCATACTCCAGAGAGAGGTAATTGAGATAGCCATCCATGTCCTCCACGGCCCCATTTTCATCGAAGAACGCTGATTCTTGAACTGGGTCGTTATCTCTAAGATTGCTTCTGAGAGCTGTTCCTGTTCTGCTGCTCAAGTTCTCGTAATTTGAAGGGATTTTTGGGCAGGATTTGGTAGGAACGGAGAGTTGGGTTAGTGAAATCGAATGAATAGTAAGGTTTTGCCTAGTGAGAATGAGCGGACTGGGGAAGGGGGAGAGAGTTTGAAGAAGAATCATCCCTTTTGCTTTACCGTATCCATTACGGTTGCAGCCGCATCCATACCGTGCCTCGTAAAATATGGCGTATTTTCCCAAATGATCCCTCTTTTTTGCCTCTCATGTGAAATCAGGACCTATTGTTTTGATCTTGACTATAATGTCCCCAATGGAGGTTTCATTGCATTATTGGTCCTTTTGATCAACTGCCATCCACTTCTCCATCAAGTGGACGCGTGCTTAAATTTTAATTCAATTTTTTAGTTGAATAAAAAAAAAAACAGAGTTAGTAAATTTATATATAATCTATAAAAAGAAATAACAGTGAATCCCATGAGATATACGTGCAGGAGTACCATAAATAAATTAATTAAATGATTAGTCATCTACATTTAACTTTAGTTATTGATTGTCCACTTAAAAATAAAATGTTACTAATTGTTCGTTTACTTTGACATAATGTTATACATCCATTATCTATCTAAATTTCATTTGTCAATGTGGCAAAAAATCCTACATGACAATTAACGGTGTCAAAATTTGAAAGTTAATTAATCACTAACATTTACCTTTGGTGACTGCTTGCTCAATCAAAATTAAATAACATTTACTTTTAATTACTGCTTACTTGCTCAAAAGTAAAAAAGTTACTGTTGCTCTCTAACATTTACACTATGTTACCCATCAATCATCCACTTTAATTTTATTTTTATACCATTCAATATGCTTATATGATTTTTGCAAATTACGTTGCTCAATCTATTTTCCTCATTTTCCCTTCTACAAAAATTATTTTCAAATTACATGTTATGATAATATTCAAAATCACGAAATTCATATAAACAAATAGGTCGATACAAATACAAAATTGTTGTAAATATTATGATTATTAGTGAATGACAATTATATTCTTGTAGCTCTAGTTTTTATTACCATTGTATTCCAAATTATTCCCAATAAATATGGGACTTTGATTTCTAATGTAATACACACAAGTCTATTAACTTCTTTATATTTTTTATTTTCTCTTTATTTTATAACACGTTATCAGCACGAATTTTGATCAATTGAGTTAGCAAAATCTATTTCTCTTTCTGCTTTTAAATCTTTAGCTCATTGAGATAGAATTTTTTCCTTCAATCAAAGAAAGACAATATGTTCTAGTCAGTTGAGTTTACAAAGAAATTCTTTTAATATGCTCAAAGGAAAAGATTAGTATTATCTTAACTTTAAATTGTGTAACAAAGAGGTATAATTATTTGATTTCATTATATCGATTTGATAAATGTAAATTTTTTGTTAAATATTCCAGTACAATATTCTAGAAGTATATATATTGTATATTATTCTTGAAATGAAACAACATAAATTAATATTTCAAAAGAATATTTTAGTATTCCTTGAAAATGAATATTATACTTATATTATATTGTTGCTTTTGAAGAAATGAAAATTTTCACATACAATATTTAAAGTAATATTGTATTATTACTCTTGAAAAGGTAAAATATTTTTCCATATCATTTTCTTGAATAGAAATTTTTCTAATTGTGCTTTTTTGAAAAAATAAAATTTATGATTCTATTAATATTCCTGAAGAATATTATAAAGATTTTGAAAAAAATATTATGCTAATACTTAAGCAAAATATTACTTACCCTAGAAAGACATGACATTACAATATCAATATTCCAGAAAAACATTGACATATTGTTCCAAAACAAACATATTTTTATATTAAGCCCATGTTTAAGTCACATTTTAGGAAAAAAATGCATTATTCATATCAAATCAATGGGAAATGTGTGGTTATAAAATAAGGAAAATTTTTAGATTTACGTTTAATATTATTTTATTGAAGAATGTGTGGTTAAAATGATATCAAATCACTATTAAAAAATGTATTTTTTTTAAAAAAAATAATGTAGCTCAAACAAACCCTAAATTAATGTACAAGAAGAATAATCAATTGTTCTGGAACGAAACACGAGTTTAATAATTAAATATTTCAGAAGAATATTGTTGAGTCGATTGAATCAATTTTATACAAATCAATATTCTAAAAAAATATTGTAAAGAATATTGTGTTGATTTGGAAGGAGCACAATTCTGTATTTATTAATATTGTTCACAGAATATTATATTGTTATAATTGAAGAAATTTATAGACTTCTATATTAATATTATATTATAACTCTTGGAAGAATATAAAATTAGAATCAATATTTTAGAAGAATATTATTCTCTCATTATTTCAAAAGGAATTTAATTAATTTATTTATTTTTTTTGCTCATAAAAAAACACAAATTATGATATTATAATATATTTAAAAATATTGTGTTATTGCTTATGAAGACCATGCATTTATAAATTTTTAATTCTTGAATAATATCATTTTGTGCTACCGAAAGAATATAAATCTCGATAAATATCATAAGTTGAAAAGTATTTTTTTTCTTGTGTCTTATACCCAAATATATTGTTTAACTTTCTTTGCTAAACGAATGAAATTTAATCATTTCAATGATAATTAATTGTGAATTTTCAGCTCATAGCTTAAAAAAAAAAAAGGCTTTGATTATATGCAAATTCTATCATTCAACATATATTGATTATTATTAATTTTTAATTAAATTATTATAGTTGGTGCAAATGTCATGAATGAGTTACTGCGTAACCTTTTGAGTGCATTCGCAATATTTTTAATACAATGTTTAAATTTTTTTGTTTATGGTGAATTAGTTATATTAATTTTCTACATCTTTGAGTTTGCTCAGAAAAAATTTAAATTTAATTGTTAAATTTAGATGTGGTTCATTTAAATATCTTTATTCTTTTGAAATATTTGATATTATTGATTTAAACATCAATTGTTGATTAGAGTTAATTTTTAATAGATATTTTGAACGTACTATATGCATGCCGTTAAATAGTTTATTGTTAATTTGTGTTATATTTGTAGAAAAGTATCTTAGCTTTTTCTGTTAAGAAAATGATAATAGAACATTTTTCAATCATTTTTAGTATAAACATATATCGACTATCTAATTAAACTTGTAAAAACTTCCAGAGGGAGAAAAACAAAAATGATAACGATTGTACTAATACAATTTTGGGTTATGTAGAAATGATTAAATGCTTTAGAAAAACTAATTTTATGTTATACGTCTACTGAATTGAAAAAAAAAATGAACATATTAAGTTTTCAAAATATGTATCATTAATCAATAACATACATTAGTGCAATTAAGTAATGTAGTGATCCAGAAGTTCAATAGCTCTTATATTTCATTGTTTGGTATGTCCATTTAGACCATTCCTTGATCAATAATGATGCGAAATCAGAATTCAAATGGACATTTAACGAAGAACCAAATGATTTTTCAATCCAAAGAATTCCTATATGATGTTTGCTCTTTTTATTGTAAATGTGTCATTGATCGCCACTAGTTAAATAATGAAAAATATCCTTATAATCCTGAAAAATTAAATAGAGTGATATATGAGACCTCATCACCCTTTACATTGATCATCTAGATATTATTTGTGTATAATAGATTTGATATATCTACTATATGGTTGTATGGTGTTCGCAACCTGAAGTTTGTAAAATCATTGTTTAAATTTTAAATTGTGAGCACAATTTTCATATTAGACCATCAAGATGGCGTTTTCTTGTTGATGCTAGCAAGCTTAAATCTCAACTTTTAACAAGTATTAGGTGGAATGATAATTAATAGTTTAACACTATTATTTGTTAAGTGTCTCCAAATTAATTTATAAATCATTACTATTGAGAACAAGTGATTCCCAGTTCTGTGTAGAGAATGCTATTAGCATCATGCCAACATTAAAACTGTTCCCATTTTATTTGGTCCGTAGTCAATGTATAATACTTCATCTAATTATTTTGAAGTGCAATATATATACAATTGATCCACCACAATGCACTGAGATGAAAAGAAAAGAATGTTAAGAATAAATGAGTAGTTTGAATCCTTAACTCAATGAGGGATATTTTATAGCGTAGTAAAAATAATTGTCAATTTGATTAGACAAATCTCTCAGCATTTGGAGGATTAAGAAGCTGAAAATAACATACAAATGCATCACCATTCTCGCAAAAGATAGTTCGAACCAAAAGTTGAAAGATAGTTATTTAGATGCATTTACTGACTAAAGAAAAAAATATTTCACACATCAACTTTGAATGCTCCAACTCGAATTAACATCTTGGAGGATAATTAGTTAATAATATTATATTTAATAAATTTATTGCGAGCTTGAACGTGATAATATTTGATTCTAATACAAAAAATCTTCAAACGGAAATGAAACAATTAGCAAAGATGGACATATTAAGAAGGCATATATTTTTTATGAGTATTTAGACATGAAAAATTATAAAACTCAAGAAGAAATTCAAGTACTTGATATGTTGAAAATTGATATATCTTTATAAGTCATGCAAAAGAAATAGAATTGAAAAAGAAAAAGTTGTCGATAACACTTTTGTACATGATGCACTGCATCATATATGATTAACGAAGAATCAAAATAAATTCATCAAAACATATCAATCAAAGAAATGATTGGCCAAATAAATGGATGCAATCCTGGCAAATTAAAATCACTAGATAAAACATGAAGTTTCTAGATTTATAGTTCGAACACCTAAAGGTGTATACTTATGCGAACTAAAAATAAAATAAGTAAAGTCGTAATATAAAATATACGCCTCTTTAGGTAATGAATTTCACAAAAACTTTTATAAGTAGATAAATTATCATTTGGTGGATATAATCACAAATCTCTATTTTATTAGTTTAACAACAAATGAAATTTGGTGTGTGTGTGTGTGTGTAATTTGATTAAGCCAACTGATATGGCATGGCTATTAGTATTATCTTAAAAGATTTAATATGTTTGAAGCATATAATTCAAGTAATATTATTATGACGGTGAATAAATATGCATTGTATGCCTTTTCTATTGATCAAACTTTTGTCCGATTGAGTTTTCCTACCAATATTTTTAACGAAACAACTTTATAGTGTGTTTTAAAAAATAATGTACTCTTTTTTATTCGTTAGGATTTTTTCACATAATTTTTCCTAATAACGGTTTTAACGAAGCATATTTATATTGTGTAATAAATGTTCATAACAAACAAGATATTTATCCTCAAAATAATACTTTTATATATATGAGACTTTCAAAGTGATGAATAAGAGCGATTTCTGAATCATCATATTACTACAATCATCAAAAGTTGATAAATATCTCATCCGAAGACAGTGTTATTTGATAACTAACAAGACAACGTAAGACATACCTTATTAGAAATTCCAATATTGAAAACATTAACGTACAAGATATAGATGGCTTGATATAAAAGTTTTCATTTATTGAAATCAAGGGGAGCATTCGTGCTCTTTGTCCATCGATCAAGTTTTATCTCAATGAATTTTATTGACAACGTTTTAATAAGATAGATATTTTGTAACATGTCGTTCAAGGGAGCATTATAAATAATATGATTATTAGTGAATGACAATTACACACCCTACTACCTTAATTTTTATTACCACTCTTGAAAATGGTGTGTCGATTATTCCATTGAACACAAAGTCAGAGATTACAATTTATAGTGTAAAAAAAAAGAAATAAAGGAAACTAATTATACATAAAATTAGCCTACTAATTATCCTTGGCTTAAGGGATTCTTACAACTATACAATCACTAATTTTAAGCAAAGAATCTCAACACTCCCCCTCAAGTTGGTGCATAGATGTCACACATGCCCAACTTGTCTAAGAACTTTGAGAACACTCGATTTGAGGTTGCTTTGGTAAGAATGCCAGCCAATTGGTCTTCAGATTGAACCTTAAGCAATTCAACAATTTTTTTCATCCAATTTTTTCTTAATGAAGAAACGATCCACCTCGATGTGCTTCGTGTGATCATGTTGAACTGGGTTATGAGCAATATCACATGCTGCTTTATTGTCACAGTATATTCGAACCGGTTGTCTAGATTGATAACCCAAGTCTTGTAAGAGAAGTTTTAACCACAAAGCTTCACAGAGTCCAAGAGCTATACCGTTGAATTCAGCTTCTGTACTTGAACGAGCAACAACATTTTGTTTCTTGCTTCTCCATGTAACTAGGTTACCACCTACGAAAGTAAAATAACCAGAAGTAGATCGCCTATCATCTATGGCCCATCCCAATCAGCATCAGTGTATACATCTATGCTTTGAAATTCTCCATTTTTAGTAAACAAAATTCCTTTTCCAGGACTAGCCTCTAGGTACCTTAAAATTCGCATTACTGTATCCATATGTTGTTCTCCAGGATTGTGCATAAATTGACTGATAATACTCAATGCATAGGCCAAATCTGGACTTGTGTGTGCTAGGTACATCAATCTTCCTACAAGTCTTTGGTATCTTCCTTTATCAACCGGTATTTGGTTAGACTTTGCACACAACTTCAATCCTTCTTCTACTAATGTATCTCCTGGTTGACATGTTGACATACCAGTTTCTTACAATAGATCTAAAGCATATTTTCTTTGAGATAAAAAAATTCCTTGATTAGAACGAGAAACTTCTATGCGAAAAAAATATTTCAATTGACCTAGATCTTTTATTTCGAATTCTCTGGATAAGTAGTTTTGTAGAGCTTTCCTCTCTTCAGAATCATTTCCCATAACCACCATGTCATCCACATATACAATGAGTATAGTAATCTTATCCCATCATTTCTTAAGAATAAAGTATGATCTGAGTTGCTCTTATGATAGCCAAAGGCTCTCATAGACTTAGTGAATCCTCCAAACCATGCTCTTGGAGATTGTTTCAGCCCATACAATGATTTTTTTTAACTTGCATACTTTTTGACTTGACCTTTCTGGTATCATACACCTAGGTGGAAGATCCATGTAGACTTCTTCAGATAATTCACCATGCAAGAAGGCATTTTTTACATTGTATTGTTGTAATGGCCAATCCAAGTTCGCAACTAAAGATAACAAGACTCGAATTGTGTTGATTTTGGCTATGTGCAAATGTCTCGGTATAATCGATCCCATAGGTTTGAGTATAACCTTTCGCCACCAATCTTACTTTATAGCGTTCAATTGTAGCATCAGCATTGTACTTCACAGTGTAAATCCATCGACATCCAACTGTTTTCTTTCTTGGTACCGGATCAACGAGTTTCCAAGTTTCATTCTTTTGTAAAGATTTCATTTTCTCATTCATAGCTGCTTTCCACCTAGGATTGGCTAAGGCTTCATGCACATTGTTAGGAAAAGCTACAGTAGATAATTGATTTACAAATGACTTATTTGATTCAAACAATCTATGGTGAGACACATAATGACTCATGGGATACTTAATTTTACTAGAAAGTTCAGGTTCATATGTGAGTTTAGGAATACCTTTGGTTTGACATTCAGGTAAATGTTTTCTAAGTGGCTCGACCATTAACTTAGGAACATCCTCAACAGGCGATTGATTAGGCATATCAGTTTCGAATTCAGATGAAATTGGGATTACGTCTTCAACTTCTGGACATTCATCACCACACTGATCTAAGTTTATACCACTTGAGTCCAAGTCACCGACTTCTTGATTGTATTCCAAGTCATCGACTTCTTGATTGTATTCCACAAAAGTATCATTTAGAGTCTAAATTTCGTCATCGACTTCTTGATTGTATTTTACAAAAGTATTATTTAGAGTCTGAATTTCCCTATGAGACTCCCCATGAAGTTCAGGCTCGAAGGAGAAATACATTGACTCTTCATGATAAAAATGACGTCTATTATGATAAATATTCGTCGAGTTGGAGGGTGAAAACATCGGTATCCCTTTTCATTGGTAGCATACCCTACAAAAACACATCACAATGCTCGAGGAGTCAACTTATTCCGTTGATGTTTATAGAGATGTACAAATGCTACACAACCAAATACATGAGGTGGAAAGGTTGGGACTACTGGGGCATCAACTGTAAGACAAAGAGCTTGGAGAGGTGTTTGGAAGTTAACAGAGCTGGAGGGTACCCGATTAATTAAATATGCTGCAGAGCTAAGTGCTTCTTCCCAATAGGATAATGACATATGGGCTTCTATTAGTGAAGCACGAACAACTTTCAACAAATGTCGATTTTTTCGTTCCGCAACCCCATTTTGTTGTGGTGTATTGGAACATGTAGTTTGATGAATAATTCTGTGTGCTTCCAAGTACTGTTGAAGTTGCAAGCTCTAGTATTCTCCACCATTGTCACTATGGAGAACTTGAACTTGTGCATTATACTGCGTTTTAACGACTTTATAAAACTTTTGAAATAACGAGTTCACTTCTCCTTTGGACATCATCAAGTACAACCAGGTCATCTTGGTACAATCATCAATGAAAGTAACAAACCAACGTGACCCACCTAATGTGGCCACTTTAGATGGACCCCGGACATCAGAATGTATGACCATAAAAGGACGTGTACTTTTATTCAAACTTAATGGAAAAGAAGTTCGATGGCTCTTTGCCAGTTTACAAATATCACATTGGAATAGAAACATCAAATTTTGTAAATAAACTAGGAAACAATTTTTTTAGATAACCAAATGAAGCATGCCCCAGACGTCGATGCCATGACCAAATCTCAGATTTCTTCTTCTACCCCTCAGAGCAATTCACTGTCAAAGCTTGACGTAACCCATTTGAGGTCGACGGCACCAAGTCCAAGTAATATAACTTTCCCCTTTTAATACCATAACCAATCGTCTACCTTGTTTGGATGTCCTTATGAACACAAAAGTTAGGCAAAAAAATTACGGCACACGATAAAATAGTGGTTATTTGAGAAATTGACAAAAGATTATAGTTTAGAGATGGAACAACTAAAACAGAATGAGAGTCAAAGATCCTTCCCCAATAACAAAGGTTGAAGTACCATTAGCAGTTGATACAAATTTTTGTAAGGATGGATTTAAGGTGGAGACCTGTCTAGAATCAAAAGTCATGTGATTTGTAGCACCGGAATCAATTATCCATGCACTATTCGAAACAGGTGTAGAAATACTCAAAACCTTACCACCATTATTTGTAGCTGTGACCAATGCCGAGGCCTTTTCAACGACATCATCTTCTGGCTTTGCTTCTACAACCGTTGCAATGGAGGTATTCTTAGAATTTTTCTTTAGTGGAGCATGACTGTGATCCCATTGCTTAGGATATCGTACAAGTTCAAAACAATGGTTTTTTGCATGTCTAGTCTGATTGCAATGCGTACATTTGTAGGTGGTCTTGTCGGCCCCAATCGCGGTCTTAGGATGGTTGGACGCTATTTTATCTTGCCAATTTTGAGTAGAACGATTTCGAATCATCATGGCGGAAGCTTCTAAATTTCTAGAATCTCCTAAAGTTGCCTGACGGACAGCTTCTTTCCGAACCAAAGAGTAACATTCTTCTAAATCTGGAACTCGTTCTTTGTGTAGAATCTCTCCACGAATTTGTTCAAAATTACCATCCAATTCGACAAGAAATATGTGGACCCTAAGTCGTTCAATGGACTTTCAGTATGCTATAATGTCATCGGGATCTTTCATAACCACTTTATCGCGATGGTCTAATTCGCCGAACACTTTAGTAAGCTCTCCATTGTACTCAGATAGATCATTCCCACTTTGTTTGGCTGTGAAAGCTTTTTGGTTTAAGGTGAAAATATGCAACTCATCACTTCCATCATAGAAAGCCTTTGATAGATCACTCCAAATTTCATGGGCAGTGGGTAAATGTAAATAACGCTTCATAATGTCTGGACTCATGGACATCAATGACCACCTCTTCACTTTCTAATTTTCGGCATACCATTTTTCATATCCATCGTCTGTTTCTGAAGGGCACTTTAGCTTGCCACGAATATAGGATAGTTTCTCCCTTTCAGCAATATGCATCTCCATCAATTGTGACCAAACATCATAATTTGATTCCGTTAAAATGACGCCTGCGTTAAAAACACCTTCAGATTGAACAATAACAGGAACCAATTTAGACCTAGATGATTTAGTAATTTTTTCACTCATCTTGAATGATAATACGGATAATAACGAATCTGATTTAGATTCAGGAAAAGATATAAAATAAAAGTTCAAGAGACACAATGGTTATTTGTGCAGTAAAGGTATGTGGTGTAATATAAATGGGGATAAATATGAGAAATGATGTTTCATTGTGTTGTCTTCTATAGGGATAATGGCTGATTCAAATCCAAAATAAATGGATAAAGAAGTAACATATAGTTTGGTATGGGAACCAAATTCTTCATGCCAACACAGTGGATTTGCATAAATTTTGATGTCTTAGGAACGTCAAAATTTGATGTGGTGACGGCAAATTCGTAACAATTTCGTTCGGGTTTCAGTTTTGAAGAAAAAAATTGAGGGCAGTTTTTTTTTTTTTTTGGATTTTTTCAATGCTTTAGGGATTCGAGCTTTCGAATTTCTTTTCAAGATTCAATGATGGGTGGCTCTGATACCATCTTGAAAATGGTATTTCGATTATTCCATTGAATACAAAGTCAGAGATTACAATTTATAGTGTAAAAAACAACTAATAAAGGAAACTAATTAGACACAAAATCAGCCTACTAAATATCTTTGACTGAAGGGATTCTTACAACTATACAATCACTAATTTTAAGCAAAGAATCTCAACAACCACTGTATCCTTAATATTTCTCTATAAATATGGAGCTTTAATTCTCAATATAATACGCACAAGTTTCTTGACTTCTCTCTATTTCATAACATACATACATACATACATATATATATAGCAAATCAGATAATCTGTAAATCCAAGGCAATTGAGACGGGCCACTCCATCTATTTTCACTTCTACTAAAGAAGTAAAATCCCTTTACCATTGCAGCTTATTTCCAAGGGGAAAAAATGTTACTACCATACTTCAAGATTATCTATTTTAAAATCCCTTACCATTACAGCTTATTTCCAAGGGGAAAAATATGTTACTACCATACTTCAAGATTATTTATTTAGAAATGGTAGTTATATTCACACCACGTTTTATAAATGTTTTACATTTTAATTATATTAAAGGTCATTAACCTTTATTCATTATCATATTTATATCTTTAAATTTTTTCTTCATTACATTCTTATTTTTAACATTTTATTGATAAAAATATCTTATTCTTAATCATTATTTTTGTCCACAAATATTATTAATATACTTTAAAATGAGGTCAAATATTTAATCACATTTTGACATTATTATTTATTTTGCTTATTTAAAAATACAATGAACAAATAAGTCTTTTTACTAATCTTAAAAGAAAATCTTGGAGAGAAATCATATTAGGATCAATTTATATTAATTTGAGAATAAAAATGCGATGAAAAAAAGTTTGAGTCATAAATTTGATAATGTGTAAATGTTATAAATCTTTCGTGCAATTTAAATTTAGTCTAGTTTATTAAAAAAATGTGGTGTAAATATATTCAACCATTTAGAAATTGTTGACACGCTAAAAGTGCAGCCCAAATCGAATAGCCCAAAGAATGAAGTCCAACTGGGCAATTCAGGATAAAGACCCAAATAGGGTTATTAATGAATACAGTGGAAGCCCACGAATGCGGTAACATTATCGCCCAAACTTGCAAGACGCCCAAGATCTGAGCGAATGAAGTGCCTTGCAGTCGCTCAGGGTTATGACCCTGTTCTCGCCCAAACCTTCGAATCGCTCGGGATCTTAGCAAACAAAAGATGTTATGGTTATCCAAAAGTGTAGTTATCAAAGCAATTATTAAGTAATCTTATCACGTTCCACGATTCAAGGATGTTCAGTTGAAAACGGTTGAACGACAAAGAGTGGTGACAACAGTTAGAGACGACAGTTCCACGATAAGTTGGCCACCATGAAGAAAGTGGGCAATTATAAAGCAATTAACCAGTTTCTAAGCAGTTGATCATGAAGAGATCATCAAGGGAATATAAAAGGAAGAAAAGATATAGAGCAAAGGACCCCGAATCAAACACTCTCAAATAGAGAATATGTAATTTCAATTTATTAGTTTAAACTTAAACATTTCTTTTCAATACTCGTGTGCTTGCGCCCTTTGGAGGCATTCTGTTTAGTTCCAATTGTAAAATCATCGCTAATAAAATACCATTTTTTGGGACTTTGTTTTAAGAGGTTTGTTCCTTACACAATCGTCTGATCCCTTTTTAATTGTTAGCGACCACCCGCGCGAAAAAATTTGACATGCCCAGTGGGACATTGGTGTTTGGTGTTAAAGATACAAAAGGTGAAACAATATGCCTCAAAAATCCGATAAGGAAGCAGCAAGTCAGGAAGGAGTCCAGTCCGTGATCGAGCGATATGAGGAGCAGCATAGCTCTCCACGAACAGATGGACAGAATCAGAGCAATCATAGTCGTTACGAACCAATGAAAGAGTTGAGTCCTCGAACCATGCGTGCATTACTCGAAGAACTCACACAAGATGTCGTTGAACAGGTAAATCTACGAAATATTCATAATATAGAAAGATTTACCCAGAATGGGAATGCACATTATGACAACATGGCCAAACAACTGAATACTTTGAACGAAATAATGAATAAGTTAGTAGGCCAAATTTGTCAGCCAGTTGTGCCTCTTGCAAACCACTTTCAAATTAGGACAATTGTAGGACATAATCCCCCAGTCCTAAGTGTAAATTAAGGGGTAGAACCACCTTTTGACCCCTCTAGTTCAAACCAGGGGGTGGTGTAATACCAAATCAGAATAGTGGCATTGGTACATCTAACTTGGGGGTAATCTAAATGTAAGAGATAATGTCCTAAATAATGGGCAGAATACCCCACGTGTTAATGATGGAATAAATGTTTAGGCTAATGGTAACAATGGCTCAAATCATGGCAACTTTGTTGCCAACCAAAGACCAAACATCAGGCATCAAGTAAATCAACCGGTCAACCAACCTGTAGGAATTCTATATGACCCCAACGTCATGTTGAGGAATTAGATTATGGAAATCGTACAGGACCAGATAGCTTTTGGAGTACGTCCTGTCATTAGGCCGACTTACACAAAGTCATATCCTGATTGGGTAGACCAAGCATATCCATGGCCTAGAGGGTATAAAGTGCCAGAACTCTCACTGTTTTACCGGTTTAGGAGAGGTTTCCTTCAAGGGTTCAAGACAGCAAGAAGTAAATGTTTTGTACTTTTGCCCGAAAAGGAATTTGTCAAAATCGCTCAAGGTTGCTTAAGCTTTTATTTGAAAAAGAAATTCCACGACAAGGAATTTCCTGATCTTTTCCAATTGAGCGCGAACGTGATTAGATATGAATGATTAATAAGAAAAGAAGAACAAATGAAAAATTCGAACAAGGGGACTTATTATAGAGACCCAAATTTTGATGTTCATACCATTAATGACGAGTATTACGATCAAACCGGAATGTGTTTGGCCGAATTAGTTAAAGGAGAAACATATACTTGTCCTATAATGGCTAAGCCTAGACCGTCGGGCAAGGATGAGCCTATGAAAGATGAAAACATAAAGGCTAGAACGTTCTTGTTCGATGTAACCAAAGCTGACCTTATATTTGATAAATTATATAAGAATAAGCAGATAAAGTTGAGCGATAAGCATAAATTGTCAAGTCCTGAACAAGTTAAGGATAAAAAAATATTGTAAGTGACATAATGCATGGTCACATTTGACTAACAACTGTTTGGTTTTTCGCCATGTGTTACAGGATATCATTGAATCAGGACGAATTACGTTCGAGGATAAGAGGAAGATGACAGTGGATGAAAATCCTTTTCCACAGCCACTTGGAGTGAACATGATGACGTCTGGTTTCAAAAATAAATTGCCAAAATTCAAGTTGGTTATAGATTATGGAGAAGAAGATCTTGGATCACATCCCAGTGTCTTTGAATGTATCAAAGGGAAGGAGTCCAAAAAGGACGAAGACGTCCTATATGCAAGATGCAAAAAAGAAATGAGTGCAAATACAGAGAAATCAGGGATATGGCAGCATCATCATTGCCCTAGCTTTTTCCCAAACGCTCAGCCTAGTAGAGGGTGGGGTATATCGTTCTATAAGGGTCCGCCTTTTGAGAGGCAATTCAGGCCAGTAAATAATGGGAGAACATTTAGACCGCAACCTCGCCAACCAAATGTATGACATTCGTTCCAGTATAAGGCTGGAAGGGCGATACCTTTCAACAAGATGATTAGAACCTAACAAATGCGTTTTCAATGGAACTACGGGCAAATGATGAGGCAACAACAGGGAATGTTGCGTCCTAAAGCACCTAGACTACTCAAGGCAGCCAATCAGAATGTTCTCAAAGACAGTGAAGAGATTGGTACAGGCGAACCTATGGAAGAATTGCCAGAGACTTCTTCTAGGAGGTCGAAGTTTGAGCGAGACAGAAAGGATGGAGATCAACCCCTTACTATTCAATTTGGTACATTACCTCCTATCGTGGCTAATAACTATTTACTAGCCAATGAGTTTAAGAATAAAGAGAAAGGAGAAGAAGAAAATGAGGATAACAAAGAGGAAGCATGCATGCTGGAATATGAAAAAGGCCAAACTTCTAAAGAGGCCTACAATGATGAAGAAGATGGTGGTATGATAGACATTGAAGAGGAAATCGATCTGGAAGCTGAAAGGAGAAGAAGAGAAGCATCGTACAATACTCTGTTGAAGCAACTACATCGAGAGGGAGTTCATGAAGTAGACTTATTGGGAGAACCATCTAGGCGTTCTTTCGATTATTACGTGCTATACGGAATGCCCAAAAGAAAAAAGAGAGTGCCTTGCTCTGAAAAGTATGGATCACCTCCAAAAATAATGCATCCTCCCACAGGTTGGATAATTGAAGAAGAAGCATTAGAAAACAGTAAAAAGGAAATTCAGGAGGCAGAGGCTCAGTGCGATATGCTGCACGTTGACTTATAACAAAAGGGTAACTCGACAGACGACAAGCAGGAAGTGGAAATAGATGCTGCCGAAAAGGTTATTTTTAAGCGATCAGCCATGAAATTGACCAAAAACTTGAGGCCATTGTACGTTAAAGCTCTAGTTAACGGCATACCTGTGGTAAAAGTGCTTGTTGATAATGGAGCAGCTATAAACACCATTCCATCTAAGATGATGAGGAAATTCGCAAAGACAGAAGCTGATATGATCCCAACGGAAGTCATCATGAAAAGTTTCAATGAAAGAGCAACTTCAGTTAAAGGGGTTATGCCATTGGACATAACTATAGGAACAACTACTAGGACCACAGTCTTCTTTGTAATAGATGGTCCCACTAGTTACAATGTGCTATTAGGAAGAGATTGGATACACGGAAGCCGCTATATACCCTCATCGCTCCATCAACGCTTGGTTTTTTGGAATTGACAAAGGCAAAGCAGAAGTGGTGCAGGCCGATCATAGACCTTTTGTCGCAGAAGCAAACTCAGTAGAAAGGTTCATGTACGAATGAAATTATGGACCTGTCAGAGTAGTCCAAGATGGAAAAGAAACTCAAATTGTCATGCAGAGTAAAGAACCGTTTTCGGTGGATGCACTCACTGAAATGTTCAGTCAGATGAGGCCAAACATAGTGGCCCTAGAAGAGCCAGCAATTGGCAAAAGAGTTATCAAGGAGTTTTAAATGAGTTGTAAGCAACAAAGATAAATGGCCGATATTCGGGCCTTCAAAGCCAAATTAATGGCTTTCAATAAAGAATGCAAGGACAAGACGAAAGAAGAAGCAGCCTCAAAAGCACTGAGAGATAAATTGGCAGTGTTCGAGCTGGAACAAAATATTGGTCGAGAAGTCAACAAGGTGGATTGTTTAGAAGAAAAAGTGCCTACAAGGGAACTGGACGACGAAGTAATAAGGATCGCCAAGCCTGGATACGCTTAAGCACAAGACCCCCTGATTAAAGTAAATATTGGCAATGAAGGAGAAGATTGCCCAACGTTCATCAGCCAAATGCTCGATCAAGAGGTTAGTGATAAATTAATCGCTTTATTAAAGGAGTACAAAGATTGTTTTGCCTGGAAATATGAACATATGCCTAGTTTAGATAGAGATTTGGTGGAACATAGATTACCAACCAAGCCTAATTTTAAACCTCATAGGCAACCTCCTAGGCGTTTCGCTCCTAAAGTACTCCCTAAAATTAAGGAAGAGATAGAACGATTATTAAAAGCAGGCTTTATTAGAACGGCTAGATATGTTGAATGGTTGTCCAATATCGTGCTGGTATTAAAAAAGAATGGTAAAATTAAGGGTGTGCATAGACTTTAGGAATCTAAATATAGCCACACCTAAAGATGAATATCCAATGCCCACGGTAGATTCTTTAGTAGACTCAACTGCCGAACATGTAATGTATTCTTTCATGGATGGATATTCAGGATACAATCAAATTTATATAGTTGAGGAAGATACACACAAAACTGCCTTTAGATGCCTTGGGTTTTTAGGATGTTTTGAATAGGTAGTTATGCCTTTTAGCCTGAAAAATGCAGGAGCAACTTATCAAAGGGCAATGAATTTGATTTTTCATGATATGATAGGCAAGTTTGTTGAAGTTTATGTAAATGATATAGTGGTCAAATCCATTAAAGAAGATGACCATTTTAAACAATTAAGATATTCAATTGAGCGAATGAAGCAATATAAACTAAAGTTAAATCCCTTGAAATGTACATTTGGTGTTAATGTAGGGAATTTTCTTGGTTTCTTAGTACACAAAATAGGGATTGAACTTGATAAAAATAAAGCGAATGCCATTCTAGAGGCCAAACCAACTAGCAACAAAAAAGAATTGCAAAGGTTTCTAAGTCAAGTAAACTTTTTAAGGCGCTTTATTTCTAACTGTGCAGGGCGAACTAAAACTTTTTCGCCACTTTTAAAGTTGAAAAATCAGGACGAGTTCGTCTGGAAAGAAGAGCATCAAAAGGCTTTTGAAAGCTTAAAGATATATTTATCAAGTCCACCAGTGTTGGTGTCACCAATCCAAGGACGGCCAATGAAAGTGTATGTATCGGCTGAAAAAGAATCAATAGCTAGAATGGTTGCACAGGAAGACCAATTTGGTGAAGAAAGGGCGATTTAATACTTGAGTAGACGGTTAACAAAATGTGAATGTAATTATTCTGCCATTGAAAAATTATGTCTTTCATTGTATTTCACATCTACAAAATTAAGGGCTTATTTACGGCCTGTAACCGTTTATTTAATTTCTAAAGTAAATTTGGTTAAGTATATGTTCTCTCGCCCTATTTTGCACCAAAGGGTATGCCTTTGGACATTAGCTTTACTAGAATTCGAAGTACAATACATACCCTAAAAGGCAGTAAAAAATCAGGCTTTGGCTAACTTTCTGGCCGATCATCCATGCCTTGATATGCCTAAAGAAATTGAGTTAGAGATCAATTCATTCAAATTAAAACCTTGGGTTTTATATTTCGATGGATCGAAAACCTCTAAAGGTGCAGGAGTAGGAGTAACATTGATAAATCCTTTAGGGATTTGTACAGTTCGCATTCACTTTGGACAGAATGTGCACCAACAATCAGGCCGAATACGAAACCTTAATCATGGGCCTAGAATTAATGATAGATATGGGGGTAAAGAATGTGATCATTAGAGGTGATTCTCAATTGGTAATTTACCGATTGATTGGTGATTTTAAATGCCAAAGTGATTCCATTATAAGTCAGTATGAAATCGTCTAAGAGTTGTTGGAAGAATTCGACCAAATAGAGCTTCAATGTGTTAATAGGATATATAATGACGTAGCAAACGAATTGGCCCAGATGGACTCAGGGTACTTAAATGTTTTAAATTGGAAGTCTACGTATGAGTATGGAACAATATTGCCTGTGGTCCAAAGAAGGGCGAAAACGATTAAAATTCATTACATACAAGATGGAGATGCAATAGATTGGAGGGCAGAGATTAAAAGGTTCATTAAAGAACCTAATATAGGAAATAGTAAAAAAATGAAGTTGTGTTTGCTAAACTATACACTAATAGATGAAGAGTTGTTTAAGAAACGCTCTGATGGTATATTGCTAAAATGTGTAAGTTTGCAAGAAGTCAGGACGATCATGGCTGAAGTGCACGAAGGGATGTGTGGAGCTCATCAAGCTGGCTAAAGGATGAGATGGTTAATTATTAAGAATGGATATTTTTGGTCAAAGATGGGAGAATCATGCGTTCAGTATGCAAAGAGTTGTCTAGCATGCCAAAAGCATGGTCCAATACAAAGGGCGCCAGCACGAGAGATGGCTCTTATTATCAAATCTTGGCCGTTTAAAGGTTGGACGATAGACCTGATAGGGAAGATTCATCCCCCATCGTCCAAGCAACATACATTTGTTATAGTTGCAACTGATTATTTCACTAAGTGGGTAGAAGCGATACCTTTAAAGGAGATCACCCAAAAGAATGTCATAGAATTTATCCGTGATCACATTATTTATAGATTTGGAATTCCACAAACTTTGATGGTAGATCACGGAACATCTTTAAATGGCGATCAAGTGAATAAATTTTTGAGCGAGTTTAGAGTTAAATTAGTGAATTCCACACCATATTACGCTTAATCCAACGGACAAGCAGAATCTTCTAAAAAAATCATAAGGAAAATGATAGATGAAAATGTCAAAAATTGGCACGAATGTCTAAACAAGGCCTTATGGACTTATAGGACGTCGCCTCGGTCAAATACCAAAATTTTTCCTTTCCAACTTACTTATGGACAAGAGGCCGTTTTGCCTATGGAAATCAACGTGCAATCGATCAGAGTGTGTTTGCAACATAAGTTAAGTGGTGATGAGTATACCGAATCACTAGTTCAAAACTTATTGGAGTTGGACGAGTTAAAGTTGGACGTCCTAGATGGATTGCAAGTTCAAAAACGAAGAATGGTTAAATTTTATAATAAAAAGGTTATAGCCAAGTCGTTCAGCCTGGGCGAATGGGTTTGGAAAACAATACTCCCTTTGGATAGCAAAGATCCAAAATATGGCAAGTGATCGCCCAATTGGGAAGGACCATATAAAGTAAATAATGTGTTGCCTAATGGAGCCTATCATTTGGAAGATTTAGACGGCACCAAGCACATGAAGTTCATTAATGGCAAATATTTAAAAAAATATGTTCCTTCCTTATGGGAAAGTGAACAAATAAAAGCGTAATCAAATTGCGTTGAATGATCGTAGATAAAAAATGGCCAGAGTGAAATACGTTCAAATAAATTCCTTTATTATCAAACGTTCATTACAAAGTTACAAAATACAAAATACTAAATGCTCTATAAGCTACAATTAAGAGCAAACTAATCTTCCGGTCAATTGCCGAGTAAGAGGGTGAACTGGCCTGGATTGCCATCCTGATCACACTGCTGCAAAGGCAAGCAAAAAGGAAGAAGAAGCACCCTCACATCGCCTTCTTAAATACATTGCTACAATAACGGGCAAGGAGGCTGAGAAGCACTCTCAACAAGCAAGGTGGCTTGCAGGCATCCTCAAAAATTGTTTTCCATCATCGAACTCCTTGTAAGGAACATGGAGACGATGGGAAGAATTTTGCTGGCCAAAGAATATTTCCTATATCTCCCATACCAAAGGTAACATAAAAAAAGATAGCAAAATGAGCGGATCAAATGATCCATTTCCATGGAAGACGAAGGTTTTGGATTGATTGTCAAAATGCCAAACAATGACAGCAAATTGGTTTTGAAGAAGAGAAGGGAAATGAAAATGACAAGTGTGGAATATAAGTGCATTTATAGAGGCGTGAAGGTGAAGAGACAGAATATGAATAGCCAGATTCGTGCCTGGTAACTAAAATCAAATGGCCCGAAGTCTTGGGAAAAGAGACAGAAATACCAAGAGAAAATGTGCATGAATTTTAGCATAAAGTAGTTAAATATTTTGGGGATTGACGATTAAAGACAACGTCAATAAATACACAAGAAGACAAATTAATCGTTCATTAATGATAATGGCTGCTGGTATGTTCAGAATTACCAATGGACATCACTACGAGGGTACAAGGCGAAAGTTAATACGAATTTACAAAAAGAAAAGTTAAGGCATTAAATGTCTTAATTACAATTCGCCCCAGACTGAACGAATTCTTTCCCTAAGTCTCCCCCAATCCTCGCTCTGCTGAGAAGAAGTGACATTCAATTCAGCCACAAAATCATCATCAACCTCCAGCTTCTTGTACTGCTCGACCAAAGATTTGGTTCGCTCAATTCCTTGGGAGGCATTACGTTTTTTAGCAGCCATTCTCGCCTTGCAGTCGTCTATCCTTGCTTAAAGCTTCGTCATCTGTGCAGCCAAATTGGTCATCAAAGAGTCTTCAATCATAACTTCAGAAGAGATTTCTTTCAATTCGTCCTCAACTTTGTTGATCTCCAGAAGCAAAGACTTTCTTTCAGATACAGCGCGAAGATATCGAGTACTTTTGACCTTCAGTTCAACATTTTTGGCCAGCAACGAGAGAATCTCGGAATGGACAACATTCAACGTCGCCTTAAAATTAGCAGAAAGGTTGAGCGATGGAAGTGTCAGTGCTTGCACCAACTTCGCACTCAAATGCTCAAACTTATCCTTATGTTTGGCAGCACTAGCCTGACCGATGTTCATATCCATAAAGGACACATACTCAAATATCGACTGCTTGAGGAACTTCGTATCTTCCTCTGAAGAAACAGAAGGACGACTGGTTGAAGCAGGGCGAGACGTCTTGACTTGCCCCCAGGAAGTGAACAAGTCCTGGATGAAACGCACAATCTTATCAGCATCCTGCAAAGAAAATTGCCAACATTGAAGGTTTTCACTACAATAAACAAAGTGGAAGTAAAAGTGAAGCAAAAATTACCTCATCAGCAATCTTGGGAGGTGGCATATCCTCAGCCAAGTTTACGACCTATGACTCCACCACTTGTGAGGACTTCCCCTTGTCTGGGCGAGAAGACTTTGCCACAACGGGCAAACTCATAGGAGCATCTGCAGAACTCAAAAAGTAACAAATCAAAAACCAATAGCACAAGCAAAGGTAAAACATTAAAAAATGTATTACCTTCTGGTTCGACGTTTGGGGGGTTGACGCCCTGGAAAGAAGGTGGCTCATCCATTGGTTGTGATGAGGATTCTGGGACTGAAGGTTTCTCTTTAAGCGTAGTCTCTTCATCAACTAGTTTGGATGAAACAGCCTCAACAGAGGATGATGGAGTAGGAGCTGCCAACACCAAAGCCTTCAAATGAGAGGCTGAACTTTTCTGAGAAATCCGAATAAACCATCAGCACATAGAAAAGTTTCAAGTATAGAAAAGTATGCTTGTGAGTAAACTAATTTAATTACCTTTCTCTTGACGATGAGAGGAGTGTCATCATCATCATCCTCCAAAATGGGAGATGCTGAGGCTGGCCATTTGCGGCTTGGGGCACTCTTAGCTGCAGTGGGCTTGGTAGGAAGAAAAGTAGATGGACGAACAGACTATTTAGCACGAGCAGACTGATGGCCAGAGTTGTTTAAAAAGGAGATGGATGGTATGGTTAGGATTGAAGGAGGCTAATGAAAAGTTACTCGTCAAAGAAATATTGCGAGCATCTATAGCTTCTGCCTCTGCCTTATTAATGGTGTGGAAGCGATCTATCAAATTTCTTGAATAACAAGGGGGAACAGGCCAAGTTTGACCAAAACCAAGTTGACGAGCAAAAAATTGGGGAGCATATATTTCAACCCGAGCTTTGGCATTAGTTCCAGTCAAAATATCATGGAACAACTCCCTCCCGGTCAAAAACTAAACCCAAACGAGCAGAGAGGTGCTCGCACTGTCCAGGGTGGATGGGGGTTGCACATAATCTGGAGTTAAAAAGGGATGAAAAGGAAAGAAAGAAGGAATTGAATTCAAAGTATAAAAGAATGAAAAGATGTCCCTTCTGGACATATTTACAGGGCTCAATAGGTCAATAGCTAGCCCGTAGGAGCTAGCAGAATGAAGGGAAAAGGATAGAGCACCAATTGATGGAAAATAGGCTCTCAACCACATTTAAGTGAACCAAAGAGGCCCACTGCCAGTGGGAGATGCACCATTCTTCAATTGGAATTGGAGAGAAGCCATGCCACTATAGAGGGCAGCCAAAAAGAAAAAACATAAATTCAGAGGCCTACCACGCTCCAATTCGTGCGCTATGGGTAAATAGCTCGTAGAAGGCTTCATGCTTGGCACACACAGAATATATTTTCAAAGCCAAATCTGAAGAAAGGCCACACGCTCAGCATGAGAAGGCTCAGCGCTCGAGTGATTATAACAGCTTTGCAGGCTTGAATAGGACTCGGTGAATTTTCTGTCAAATTTTGGGGTGACACCAGAAATCAAAATACCATGGAAAATGGTACGCTCAAAAGTGGCAGATTTACTAAGGCCCCAACATCCCTTAAAGTAATGGACATGGGACCAAGGGGAAAAACAAAAGTATTATACTCAGAGGACCAAAAACTTAAAGCAATAGGGAAAAGCGCTGTGTCAAAAGTAGGGGGTTGAAGAGAGATTTCTAACAAATCAGAAATCCTAGCACTATAAAAAATTGCCTTGGTAGGACAATGGCCCACAAGGCGAGCATGCCATCTACGAAAAATAACAACAGATTTAGGCCAAGTGCGAATACATCTTTCGAGAAGCGGCCTCAGTGGCAAAGAGTTTAGAAACGGAGGGCCTTGAGTACAAGGGAACAGCTTGATGCGAACCCGATCAGCAAGGTTGCAATCGAACCCACAGGATATTGAATCGGATCCCAAGAACGCCAATATGACCAAGGTTTATGGATCTGATCCCAAAATAGTGAACCAAGCAACCCAACAAGAACGTTGCTTGAAAGACCTCTTGATCACACGATTGAAGAAATCACACCCGGATTGTGGATTTGAACCAATAAAAGATAAACCAAAAAATCCAACGGTAACGTTGACGCGACAGACCCCTTGATTACACAATTCAATGATTCAATCCGATATTTTGAAGGCCACAAGATGATTAGTCTTGATAAGTTCACCCCATTCAATTTAATGAACAAGATAAATTTGAAGCAAAGCTTCGAAGAGGAAAAATCTCTCATTAATTCATAATCAAACTTGTTACAATGAATCATAAAACTCCTATTTATGCTAAAGAATATAAAAACTTAATTTAAAAAGGAATAAACTCCTAAAATATTGTGAAACATGAAATTAGAGTCCTTATAATATTAAAGTTACCAAAAATAAGAAATTGACTCAAACAAATCTTCTCGCGTGGAAAGGAAATTTTCTGGCCGATTTTCTGTGGTGCGGCCGCATGGTGGTAGTGACTGCGGCCGCATGGAAGCTTCATCAACAACCAAAAAATTCCCTGTTTGCTCCTATGCGGCCGCAGGGGTTGGAAGCTGTGCGGCCGCACAATTTTTGATTTTGGCTCCGTTTTCGGCTGCAATGATCAAGCTAATCCCAATTGAATTAGACTTCGGCCTCTTCATCAAATTTACTCCTTGACAAGTGAACTTCATGGTTTTAGACTCCGTTGCTCGAATACATAAGTGAACAATTTTATTAGCTACTTCAAAGTCTCGACTTGGCTCGGTTCTTGACTTCGACCTTTTCCAATCAATTAATGAATTCTTGGAAATTGATGGTGCAACCGGGATCATATCACGGCTGGCCCACCACCACTTGTTCGATGACCTCGACGTTGTTGAATGAAGGACCTAGATGGAACTCATTGAGTTCGGCATTGGCTAGTGCAAGGAAGTTCGGAGTTATATATGGCCGAGTGAGGATTTTCTAGAAGTCTTCGAAACCGAAAGAGACACCAGATTGGGATTGTGAAGCACCCATTGGGAACGAAACATAGTTTTGTTGAAGTTTGCTTGAGAAACGTAGCAGAGAAGTAAGAAGATGAACAGTAATATTGCGAGAGAGAAGCGCGAAACAATGAGGCGTGATTTAGTAGTGCGATGAAATAGCGTGTATTTGGGGGTTATAAGGGTTTGCAACGTCGCGCCTTTTCAGGCTATGGAAGAAAATAATGATTGAAATTCTTGAGAATTTCAAATGTTGCTGGGAAATACAAAGTGAATATGGCAAAAATTAATAATTTGTATTAATTCTGTCATATTGGGGGTAATTGTTGACACGCTAAAAGTGCAGCTCAAATCGAATTGCCCAAAGAATGAAACCCAACTGGGCAATTCAGGATAAAGGCCAAAATAGGGTTATTAATGAATGTAATGGAAGCCCACAAATGCAGTAACATCATCACCCAAACTTGCAAGACGCCCACGATCTGAGTGAATGAAGTACCTTACAGTTGCCCAGGGTTATGACCCTGTTCTCGCCCAAACCTTCGAATCGCCCAAAATCTTAGCAAACATAAGATGTTATGGTTATCTAAAAGTGCAATTATCGAAACAGTTATTAAGTAATATTATCACGTTCCACGATTCAAGAATGTTCAGTTGAAGACGGTTGAACGACAAAGAGTAGTGACAGCAGTTAGAGACGGCAGTTCCACGATAAGTTGGCCACCATGAAGAAAGTGGGCAGTTATAAAGCAATTAAACATTTTCTAAGCGGTTGATCATGAAGAGATCATCAAGAAAATATAAAAGGAAGAAAAGACATAGAGCAAAGGGCCCCGATTCAAACACTCTCAAACAGAGAATATGTAATTTCAATTTTTTAGTTTAGACTTAAACATTTCTTTTCAGTACTCGTGTGCTTGCGTCCTTTTGAGGCATTCTGTTTAGTTCCAATTGTAAAGTTATCGCCAATAAAACACCCCTTTTTGGGACTTTGTCTCAAGAGATTTGTTTCTTATACTGATTCCTTTTTAATTGTTAGCGACCACCCGCGCGAAACAGAAATATCAAACTTTAAGTTTATTTTTTCAAAATTTAGGTCATAATTCAATATTATTTTCTTATAAAAGTGGATAATAAATTATTTCTTTAAGATATATATGTAATCCTAACTGGTTGCTATTAAAAGAAAATTGAGATTTATTCGTCTCTCCTCATATTACCATACTAAAAATCGAAAACATTGGGATTCTTCATACCATACACATACTAAACAAATTCAGATGGAAATCATCCGATTAATAGCCGCCGATCATAACCTCCATTGATTATTCCTGCCATACGAATATTGTTCCTCTCAAATAAATATTCATGGCGACGACCATTTGGAACTCTTGAATATACGTCCATATCTTTTACAATGTGTGGATATCAATATCAATATCGAATATGAGTGTATAAGTTCGCCGTTTTGACAATGTATACGTGTTCTTTGTGCTAATAGTTAGGGGATTTGAATTTTAATCATATATGTAATTCATTTTCATCTTTGGTTGTGACATTCCGTGACACTATTTATCTTACACAATGTCATCAATGTATCTTCATAACCTGCACAAAACAGCGTCACTCTGACTTGCCTAAAAAAATATTGACAATATTTTGATTGCAATGGATAACTTTACTTATGTGACCACCCATGTATCCGTCAGATGTGATAACTGTGACTTGATAACATGTTTAAAATGTCTAGCGCCTCCATGCATGACGTGTGTTGTGACCATGGTAAATTGTAACCTTTGTAAAATCACGCATGAGACTTATATCACTCAGAGTTGTGCTATTCGTACAGACTCACTTGCACAGGATCTGTACAGAGCCTCTCACATGGAGGTGGACCCCACACATGGCCACTTTAGTTTCTTCAAAAGTATACCGTCCAATTCCTCTCAATAAAATAATAATATTTTCCAATGTAAAATTTTAGAAGAAAAAATCCATCATACTTTAGTACAAATAATGTTCTAAAAAACCATAAAACATGACCAAACAAAAACGAGTGAATTACCCAAATGATCACTTAACTTTGTTAAATGTTTCCACATGATCACTGAACTTCAAAATTATCCAATTCATCATTAAACTTTGCAAAAAGTTTCCACAAGATCGCTAAACTTTAAAAATAACTTCATCCATCATTTAACTTCGCAAAAGATTTCCCAAAGGTCACTAAATTTAGTAATTACTGGGAAATCTTTTGCAAGGTTCAGTGACATCGTAAAAACTTTTTGCAAAATTCAATGATGAATGTGGTGATTTTTAAAGTTCAGTGACCCTGTGAAAACCATTTGCAAAATTCAGTGATAAATTGGACGATATTTAAAGTTCAGTGATCCCGTAAAAACCTTTTGCAAAGTTCAATGACCATTTGACTAATTCACTCAAACAAAAACCATAAAATATGACTAGACGTAGAATTCAAACTTCAAGTTTCACAAACCTAGGCCAGAGCCTTTTACTATTTGTAAACTTTTGATCATTCTAAAAATGATTCGATAATTAAATAATATCCATCAAACATCTAAATTATAAAATACTATATATACAGAATAATTCTTATAATTAGTCAATCATACAATTTTCAAAAGAAAAACTTGAAAACAAAAGGTTTTTTAAAAAAGAAAAAATAATAATAAAGCACATCTAGTCGCTTAATAAGCGATTAACTTTACAATAGATAGTTCAATTTTGAGCTTACCATCAAGGAGTGGCCTTTTGCTCGTGTCTAGACGGCTTTTTAAAACACTAGGTACAACTAACGAGATTTTGATTAAAATAAAAAATAAATGCTAAAAATTGTTTAAAATATCTTTCAATTAAAAAATATGTGATTTCTGCATAGAATAAACTTTTACCTTACTATAAAAACTTAAAAATATGGTTCCTCTAATTTTCTCTACTTCCAAACTTACTTTGTTTCAAACAGTCAGAAAATAATTGGGTTAACCCTAGGTCCAAGTTCAAGGACCTTTCTTGGCCTATGGTTTAACCTGGCCATGCTGTAAAACGGGATATACTTAGCCTGACCTAAATTTTAACTGTGTCAATCCAATCTACTTTACACCTCTATTCTACCTACCACGTACAATCTTCAAAGTATCGATACTACAAAAAAATATTAATAATGTAGAGGCCAAGGTATCGAAGCCTATCGAGTAGCAAAGCACCTTTATCTTGACCATAAGTTTCCTTTTCAAAGGAATCTATGCTTATCCCAATTGCAAAGTAAAGTGTGAAGTATTGCAACTTTTACTAGAATATTGCAAAGATATACAGGCAGCAAAGAAAAATGCGATTCATAATACAAAAGTTATAGAGGCAAAAAAAGGAACAAATTCAAGACCCCACACCTTTTACCCCTTCTAAAGTTAACAACACCGTTGGACCATCAACAAGATTCACCAAAATCCTTCCAAATAGAGAGCAGACAGAGAAACACGAAAAGGCCTTCGAACAAGAAAAAAAATCCAAGGAAATAAGGCTTCCAGTCTACTTTTCAAGAGGAAGCAACAATCAAAAGACGTAATACCATCAGCTCTACCATAAAGTCATTAACAGACAAAAGAACTTAATGGAATTAGTTCTAATGAGGGACGACCACACAGCTTTCGGCTAAACTATTCTTCTATGTAGAAGAATCATCAGAATGGTTCTACAAGCGGCGCAAATCACCATTAAGTTGGGCAGAAATGCTCCGTTTGGCAAAATTTCTAAATCATTTAGAAATAGTCAAACTTCATTTCAACAACACGTTCCAACGGACATACATTCCAATAGTCTAACAAGTACCATCCACTTATTCTTCCCAAACGGAGGCTTAATACACATGAGTAGAGATTAATACGTTATTTAAAACTATTGTTCTGAGACCAGTTGAGGCTGGGAAAATGATTCACACTGGATATTTTGCAGACAAAATTGAAGTTAGGAACATTCATGCTACCATATTGATAAAAAAGATGCAATCATAGAGTTAGAAGATGAGGAAAAGGCTACAATGGTGAGAATAAAGTATAAAACTGGTTACAAAAGAAAGAATAAATTCTTAAAACAACCCAAATTACAAAAATTCCAGCAAAGACGTGGACTTAAGTTGGAGAAACTTCCATGTTATAGAACTACAAGACATCAAAATGATATTAAAATTTCTGGGCTAAATTAGAGTTTTCAATAACAGATAATTTTCACTGATTTCTACTGGAATATGTCTCTTATTCTTCCTTAGAGGATCTCTGATAGTTAACGAAGTAGAAAGCAGGGGTGGTCCTACTTGAGGCACAGCGGGGTTGGCCGCCCTTACTCAATTTTCAAATTTTCAGTTTTTCTCCAGGTTTTTTAAGGTTTTCAATTTTTTTTTGGTTCCGCGCCCACTAAACTTCCGCCCTAGGTCCACCCTTGGTAGAACGCTATTTTCCTCGGGAAAGTTCTTCTTAAGTTTTCCACTAGTTTCTACATTCTTATCATTTTGGTAAAGGTATAACTACAATGTGCATTAAAACAGGAAGTCACAAAGAAAAAGAAAAAAAGGAAAGAAAAAAAAATCAACCCCATGTGCATCTCGCTGGCTAAACACAACAAATTAATGCCAACTATATAATAGAAGCAAGAAGGAAAAAGGGAATCACATGAGCTGATTGGCAAGAACAGATTCAACTGTCAAACAATCTTCTTCAGGAGTTACTGTAATGCAATACTGTTGGACATGACATAGGGGCGTAGGGGGCTGTGTGTATACAGAAATGCACGATTCAACAATCCACAATCAAATGGGTTGTATACTACAAAGCCAATACTCGCTTTGTTTGTAAGTTCATTAGATTCATTATTCAAAGAAAATATGGCTAGACGTAGAGCAAAAGGACCATCGGAGGAATAAAGAACCATTATATAGACAATCTTAGATATAACTCAGTGATAAATTCTTTCAGCTCTAGGGTATACCTTTTCCGGGAATCCCTAATAAGAATTGATAATCTTGTCTCATTGATGGAGAATAAAAGATAGGTTATTATAGTTTCCATATGTACACTTACTCTTCTTCTCTTTCTTCTCTCCCTCTTCTTCGTTTTCTACGTCATTCTTGCTGCACCGATGGACTGTTTACATACTCGACTAGACAGCATAAGCAAGAAACATAAGCAAAATTCTAACCACTGTACCATGCAGTACTATCAAGTACTAAATCCAAGCATACCCTAAACATTTGCTATGAAGAAAATATGGTTGATTGTCCTGCTATACCAATTAATTTCGCATCAACGACACATATTTCATTTGGACATATAAACGCACAAGGATACCAGCTAGTGATACACTCAAGCTAAGAAACAAGCATAGCCTACCGCAAACAAACCATCGAGACCATATCTCTTCTCCAATGCAAAAACGTAACCGCATCAGTTCAAGAAAGACACATGATTTTAGTGCCCTAATTCTAACCATTTTTCTAAATTTTTTAAACTTATTTTAGAGAACCCAATTGAAGAAATGTTACTAAAAGCATTGTAATCCACCAAAATCATATCAGTGTAACAGGCTTAAGCAAATTATCATAGAGTAAAAGGGGATAGAAATAATTTAAATATCACTGTACAAGAACAAACCTCCCACCTCCAAGATCCCCACCATCACCACCTTCAGCGCCTCCATCTTCTTCAGCACCGCCTTTTGGCACTGTCACAACCAACTCCCCTTGGTGGTACACGGCAGTTGCCAATCCCGGCCATGTCGAATCCGGGAGCCGAAACCGCCACTTATCCATCTCCAATTCATTTCCAGACAAGTCAACGACGTCGTTTACCCGGATAACAATCTTGGTAACCCCAGGGTAAATCTCAATAGCGTGTGCCCCAACTTCACCTGTGATTACACCCGTGGCGACGACGAATCTAAGGGAATCGGGGGTTTCGTCGATCAAAACGTCGGCGTCTGAGCGGAAAGGTAGCTCCAACACTTTGGCGAAGATGTGGGGTAGTCGCCGAAGCTTTCTTTGCCCGCAGACGTTCGCCTGAGAGAGAGCCGATGCTATGTCGTATTGCAGAGTGACCGGCACCGGATGAACCTTCATGGCGGGGCTTTATCAAGAAATCTGAATCAAAGTGGTAAAAAAAACCCCAGATTATAACTGTGCAAAACTGTTCAACAGATTGAATTTTTCTTTAAAAAAAAATAAATTGGTTTATTCAAAGGAAAACCCAGATCATAACCCTGCAAAACTGCGTTAAATTATTGAAAAAATTCAAGAAACCAGATGATTCAAGAGTTATAGGTGACAAAAATAAAAACAGTGTATGTATATATTTCGTCTGTGCAGCTGTTCACTGGATTGGATTGCGTAGAGAGAGAGATGGATTATATATTATAGAATAGGTAATGAAAAATTTGATCTGATTTGGTATGGCATTTTCCTTATATTAATTTCGTGTTGATATTCTTGATTTAATACAGATTATTATCTGGTTAATCTTTATTACATTACATTGGTAGTGCCGTGTCGGTGATTGAAAACGACGGTTAATTCTGGACGCTTCACGTGTTTGGCAGGTATATTGGTCCAGTCTGGAATAATTTTATAAAAATATTCAAGTCGGAATTAAAATCAAATTTTTAATAAAATATGATAAAATTGATAAAATATATTATTAAAATTAATTATTGATTTTGTCTCAAGTAAAAATCTTGATTTTAATCGTCTATCAATCAAGGATAAAATTGGATAATAGCAAGGTTCTAAATCATTAAAGTTAGTGATAATGAGTCCCAAATCTTTAATTTGTGACATTTTCGAAACTAAAAACAATTAGCACCACTCGTCCTTTATGGAAGGAAATCGTTAAAACGCTCGTTAAGTAGTCAAATTTTGAATAAAATGATAACTATGCCCTTATCTTAATAACATAAAACGATTTGGTATCCAAGTAATCTTTACCTGATAAAATTTGGCTCATGTTCGGTGGATATTAAAATTAGATTTTTAGTAAATTTTGATAAAAGTTGATGAAATATGTGATTGAAAAGTTATGAGTTCCATAAAATATGTAATTAAAATTGATGACTTTGAACAGAGACTTAATATTTTGCAATTAATTTTATTTACTATGTAAAATAGGACACTAAATTAGGGTTAAAACTTGTTTGACCATTCTATTTTGAAAAATGATGTGTACGGTGTACACATAGCATTACATCCCCTCATATAGAGGGGAGCTCACACACAATAAAATATTCGTGGACGCCTTGTCTGTGAGAGGGGTATTATGCATTGTGTGCACCAGGTGTACACATAGCATTTCCCATCTTATTTTGGTCTCAATATTTTTTGCTTTAGTAGATTAAATGCGCCCAATTTCCATTTATTTACCTCGTTAGGTGTCAATGAGGAAATTTTTACATGGCATAAACTTGCAAGTTAACTACCAACAATTGGCCAGTAGAGATATACTGTTATTATTTTATTGAAGGTTTTAGTAACCAAACGCAACATATTTTTCCAAAAATTATTTGAAAGAATCCAATCTAGCTAAGGAAGCTACTATGCTGCTTGATTTTGATAGTTAACGATGGAGTATATTTAAGAAGTTTGCCATGTCGAAATTGAGTAGAATGAATTCAGGGGTACGTGAATGAGAGTTGAGTGCTAAATCTGGAACTAAAAGAATAGTGACTAAAGTAGGGTATATTCATAAATTGAGTGTCTAAATAGATTAGTTTTGAGAAAAGAGAATAGCGACTAAAATAGGGTACATTCATAAGTTGAGTGTCTAAATAGATTAGTTTTGAGAAAAGAGAATAGCGACTAAAGTAGGGTTTATTCGTAAGTTGAGTGTCTAAATAGATGAGTTTTGGGACACTTTTTTTCCCCCGATGTGAAATATGTGTTCTCTATTTATTTATTTTTCATGTGAAATATGTGTTCTCTATCATATTTGCTTTTGCAATTTTTATTTTTATTTATTTATTTATTTATTATTATTATTTATTTTTTTGGTTTGAAGACTTGTTTTTCTATTTATTGACACACTTCTTTACTTTAATTTCATTTGATTCATGATGGTTTTTGAGCTTCCCCAATAATTGAACTTCAAATTTCAATTATGCCATTGAATTGAATTTCAAATATCACTAATTTATTACATATCGTGGCATTTTATTCTAAAAACTCGTACCATATCCGATCTTCTACATAATCGCTATATGTATTACGACTAATACCATAGAGGAATATTACTTTCCTCATATTTTCCTTATTAATCCAATTGTAATTTCCCTTTGATTTATATTCTTAAATTACCCTAGGTTTCTTTTTCACGTGCACTATAAAAGGACTTGTGAACATTCATTCAAAATTAATGAGAAATTTTCATTCACATATCAATTGTAACATGGTATCAGAGCATCTAGGTTAAAGAATCCATACCTGGTAATGGATACCCCTATGCGGGAAGCCACCAAGGCTCTTACAGACACCACATCCCCTTACTTCCTACATTCATCCGATCAACCAAATCAGTTACTAGTCGATGCAGTTCTCAATGGGGATAATTATCCTTCTTGGCGTCGATCCATAACACGTGCCTTGAATGCCAAAAACAAGTTGGGTTTCGTTCTCGGCACTATTAAACGGCCAACCGAAGATATAGCAGCTGCACTCCTCTAGGATCGATGCTGCGACATGATAATGTCGTGGCTTCTTCAATCTATTGACTGGTCCCTCGCCGGAAGTCTTATCTACTGTGCGACACCCAACGATCTGTGGGTAGAATTGGAAACCCGTTTTCAGCAGGACAACCGAACCAAGATTTTTCGATTGAAGTGTGAACTGGCAAATCTTAATCAAGAACACCAATCCATTACAGTCTATTACGAAAAATTAAAGGAACTTTGGGATGAATTAGCCTCACTCCTGCCTACAACTCCATGTACTTGCGGTGCAGCCAAAGTAATTATTAAATCCATGATTCGGATCGTGTATACCAATTCCTCATGGGCCTCAACGATAGCTATCAACAACTCTGGTCCCAAATCTTGGCTATGGACCCCCTTCCTTCAACTGGGCATTGCTATGCCATTCTACATCAAGAAGAAGCCCAACGCCTAGTCCAAATGCCTACCCCTCGACCGGAAGTTTCAGCCCTAGCTAGCCGCTCTTCGATGTTGCAGAAGGCTCCTCCTCCCCCACGGCGTGTCTGTGAGGTTTGTCGCAGACATGGACATTCTCGTACAAGTTGTTTTGAGGTCATTGGCTACCCAGAACGATGGCAGTCGAAGGGAAAGCGTACGGGATAGGGAGCTCCATCGCCAGCAGCCCACCAAACTTCAGCCGCGTCTGAACCTCCTACCATGAACAGCACCGTCCATGGTCTCTCGACCGAGCACATTGCCCAATTAATGGAACTCCTCAAATCCTCACACCTCTCCTCCACAGATTCCATCCCTACGCCCTCCACAGGTTCTATTTCTACATCCCCACTTAGTTCAAAATCTTGGGTAATTGATAATGGTGCAACACACCATATCACCTCTTCAATTTTAAATAATTCCGATAATACCCCTTGCCCACGTTTTGTTGGACTTCCCACAAGTTCTCGTGCTCCTGTATCTAGTTCGGGTGATGTTAATTTGTCACCTCGTCTCACACTTTCAAATGTTTTATCCGTTCCAGATTTTCAATTTAATTTATTATCTGTCAGTCAACTAACGAAGTCTCTCCACTGTGTTGTTTCTTTTTTTCCTACATTTTGTACTTTTCAGGACCTAAATACGAAGATGCTGATTGGAGTGGGTAATGAGCGTGATGGACTTTACTATTTCAAGAATACTCCCGCAACTGCTCTTCAATCATCTAGTCAGATATCTTTTGACACATGGCATCAACGTTTATGTCATCCTTCCCCCCATAATGTTCCCCAATTTATTTCCCATTTTCAAATTAATAAATATTGTGACATATGTACTCATGGAAAACAAACTCGATTACCTTTTCAATTAATTAATAATAAGAGTTCGATGCCTTTTGAACACATTTTTTGTGACATTTGGGGCGGCTATCACACCACTTCTCTATCCAGTGCACATTACTTTTTAACAATTTTTGATGAATACACTCGAGTTACATGGTTGTATTTGATGCGTTCCAAATCCGAACTTTAACCTGTCTCCGCACATTTTTTGCCATGATTCGGACCCAATTCAATTGCACTATACGACATATTCGCACCGATAATGGTCAAGAATTCCTTGCTAATGCGACTCAGGACTTCTTTTCTGAACAAGGTACCCTTCATGAACGTACTTGCGTGGAAACACCTCAACAGAATAGTGTTGCCGAGCGTAATCACCATCATATCCTAAATGTCGCTCAGTGCTTACATTTTCAGGCTCATCTTCCTCTCAATTTTTGGGGTGATTGTGTTCTCACTGCTACATATCTCATCAATTGTACCCCATCCTCATCCTTACATAATATTTCTCCTTTTGAGCGCCTTTATCAACATGCACCCCAATATGACCATTTGCATGTTTTTGGTCATCTTTGCTATGCTCACACCATATTTGCTCATCGTGATAAATTTCAACCTCGTGCTTGTCCCTGTGTTTTTTTGGGATATCCTCCTACTCATAATGGATATCGGGTTTATGACTTAGAAAATAAGAAAACTATAATCTCACGGGATGTTACCTTTATTGAGCATGTTTTTCCCTTCAAACTAGTACCCCAGTCTTCTCCATCACCTATCGTCTTACCCCTTCCTATCGTTGAACGCCCCGTTTTCCCACCATCAACCTCGTCCCCTGTCGATCCCATTAACGTCCCCCCTCTCGCTAGTCCCCGTCGTACTATACAACGTCCTGCCCATCTTGCTGACTATGTTTGCCCTACTCTTCCATCGTCCTCTTCTGTTGCGCACACCACCGCTCTAGTCACAGCTTCAGGTACCGCTCATCCCTTTTCTAATTTTGTTTCCTATCATAAATTTTCACCTGGTCACTTTGCATTTTTATCTGCTCTATCACAATCTCATGATCCTACTCGATATTCTCAGGCTGCACAGCATTCCCATTGGCGTGATGCTATGCAAAATGAGATTTGAGCACTTGAATCTAATAATACTTGGCGCCTTACCACCCTTCCTCCTGGTAAGACACCTATTGGTTGTAAGTGGGTATTAAAACCAAATTTCATGTTGATGGTTCCATTGAACGGTATAAAGCTCGGTTGGTGGCCAAGGGGTACACTCAGGTTGAGGGCCTTGATTATCATGACACTTTTGCTCCTGTCGCTAAGCTTGTGACTGTACGTTGTGTATTGGCTATTGCAGCTGCCTGTCATTGGCATCTTCATCAGCTTGATGTCAATAATGCTTTTCTTCATGGAGATTTAGAGGAGGAGGTCTACATGTCGCTTCCTCCTGGTTATGATCGTAAGGGGAAGACTCGTGTTTGTCGCCTTCTTAAATCTCTCTATGGTCTTAAGCAGGCTTCGCGAAATTGGTACACCAAACTATCTTTTGTACTAATATCTGATGGTTTCACTCAATCTGCAACGGATCACTCACTTTTTACTAGGACTCTTGGTTCTTCCTTTACTGTGGTTTTGGTTTATATAATAAAACTTTTCTTGATAAACGTTTCAAAATCAAGGATCTAGGCAACATCAAGTACTTTCTTGGTCTTGAGGTCGCTCGCTCACCGCTTGGTATCTTTGTCAATCAAAGGAAGTACGCCTTGTTCCCGGCCTGCTGCTTTTCCCATGGATCAGAATTTGAAACTCACTCCAGATGCAGGCACTTTGCTTCCTGATCCTAGTTCATATCGGCGATTGGTGGGTCGCCTTCTTTACCTACTCGTCCAGACATCTCATTCTTTGTCAATATGCTGAGTCAATTCATGTAGAGTCCTCGGGATACACACTACCAAGCTGCCCTTCATGTTCTTCGATACTTGAAGGGATCCCCAGGTCATGGATTATTTTATTCTACACAGTGTGACTTTCGACTTTCTGCATATTCAGATTCTGATTGGGCCAGTTGCCCCACTACTCGTCACTCCACCAATGGATTTTTTATTACACTTGGAGCCAACCCCATCTCTTGGCACACAAAGAAACAGACAGTTGTCTCTCGTTCTTCTGCTGAAGCTGAGTACCGTGCAATGGCCATGACCACTTGTGAACTTGTATGGCTTAAGTCCCTTCTGTGTGATCTTGTTGTTTTACACTCGCAGCCTATTTCACTTTTTTGTGACAATGATGCTGCCATTCATATCTCTCGCAATCATGTTGTTCATGAACATGCCAAATACATTGAAATTGATTGCCATTTGGTACATGAGAAGTATCTCTCTGGATCGATTCTCCCTACACAGGTCTCCACCAAGCTTAATTTGGCTGACATTTTTACCAAAGCTCTCGGGAAGGACCTTTTTCAACATTTCACTCGCAAGTTGGGCATTACGGATCTCCATGCTCCAACTTGAGGGGGAGTATTATGAGTAATACCATATTGAGGAATATTACTTTCCTCATATTTTCCTTATTAATCCAATTGTAATTTCCCTTTGATTTATATTCCTAAATTAGCCTAGGTTTCTTTTTCACGTGTACTATAAAAGGACTTGTGAACATTCATTCAAAATTAATGAGAAATTTTCATTCACATATCAATTGTAACAATATGGCTCCCAAGAAATGAGAATATTAAAACAAGGATTATGATGATAATTTTAGATTACAAAGTTAAAATGCATGATTTTTTTTTCTTATTTTAACACTTTTATGACGTGGTATATTATTGAATTAGCACACCATACATTGATTACATGGAAGATCTATTGCAGCATAAGACTATAAATTAAGTAATTTTCATCAATTTTGAAAACATTGGGCCATTGTGTTTAGACTAGGACTAAAGAACTAGCAGTTTTGCATCAAAATGGGTTATTGGATTCCCGACCCCTTGTTTATTGGGATCTTCTCTTTAGTTTACCATCAAATAGGATAAAATCCAGTTACGAGGTGGTGAAATTTTAAATTATATCAAAATTTAGTGAATCAATTTCAAATTAAATTGAAGCTTAGTGGACCAATTGAAATAAATTAAAGTTAGGTGACCTAATTGAAATTTTTCTGAAAGTCGTTGAATGCTTCCTTTCTTGATGTGTGGCTCACACTTAAGAAGAAGCTAAGGGCCAGCAATAGGTCTTGGGTAAGTTGGCTCTCGTTAACCTAGCATTTTTCTCTTTTCTGCTCTCATCCTTTTTCTACTCAAAAAAGGTCCATGGCTTGTTCATTGGTTAAATTGTGTCTTAAAATTTTATTCAGATAAGAGAACAGTTTATAAAAAGAGAGACTAACGATTGAAAGATGAGAGAAAAGAGAGCGGTTTAGAGAAAGACAAATGATTGAAAGACGAGGCGAGCTGACTGTACAACTTTCCCTAACAATCCATTTTATATGACACAAGGTAGGAGCAGAGCCGGTCCTGAGGCGAGGCAAATGAGGCCTACGCCTCAGGCCAAAAATCTGAATGGGCCTCATTTCAGACTTGCAGTCGCCATTGTTGCAGCCTTCTTGGAAGCTTGGAGTTGGAGAGAGGAAAATGATGAGTATTACTTGGGCCAATTTTATTATTATTATTTTTTTATAAAGGTCGTGGGCCATTTGTTTTGGACTTTTTTTAATTAGTCCCATTAATGTTATGAATTGGCAAAAGTTAAAATGTTGGGCCAACATTTACCTTCTCTTCCGTTCTTCACTTCTCTTGCAATTTGTGATTTAGTCTTTTTTGTCCATGAGGTTTTCAACAGTTTTGGGATCAAGTCGACCTAGCTATACTAGAATGAATGGGATAAAATCCTTGGCAAGATGGCGGAGAATGAACGAGACATACCCTTAAGAATATTCAAGGCCCTCTACACTCCTAGTAAGTCATAGGGATATGTCATTCACGACTCGTACTATCATCATTGCATTCAAGTGAGGCCCCATTATTGAGGGGCATGAAGTCCTTGGTCAGGAGCTTAAAGAGGTCATTCTTCTATATCCAAGATAACTAGAAGTTTTGCACTGATGACCCTAGGCCAGATATTAGTATTATAGAGGATATATGGCCATTCGCAAAAAAATGTTTACTTTCTGTAATGATATGCATTAATACTTCTACATCTTATTGGTGTTTTTTGTACTGAAGTTTTCCAAAAGCCGTTCTTATCAATGATGAGGTAAAATCAGTCAATTGTCTTTTATATATAAATAACAATCTTTATTGTCTTTTATGATTGAAATTGTTTAACTAATCGTTTGAAACATTGTTGGTTTTATCATTTTATAATATAATTTTTTTTTGTATAATTTTGTTTGTTGTTTTATTGGTTAGTTTTAAGTTAACAATAAATTGCATAATACACTGTTGAATTTGAATCTACGATAATTTGGGGGGGGGGGGCTACTTTACACAGCTCGCCTCGGGCCCTGAAAATTACAGGATCGGCCCTGGGTAGGAGGCAAATCTTAGCCCTCGATCTCAATAACTCTGAGTCCTTCAGATGGAGATATGACTTTTCCCTAATTGAGTCCACTAGAATCGTTGTAATGCAAACACAATTCTAGTCATGTTTGTTGTAACGATCCGAATTTCTGTACCCAAACCGTTAGAGTTGTCCAATTGGTATCAGCATTCAACTTAAGTTTTACTTAAGGGAAAGGTCGTGAGTTCGAATCCTGGGGGACGTTATAGAAAGTCGTGAGGGGTAAGTGGGCGCAAGATCCCCCCAAAGCGGATAGTACATAAGCTAACGGTTTAGATACAGAGACACGGGTCGTTACAAAAAATGCACGTTTTCTTGTAACGACTCGAGTCTCTATACCTAAGCCGTTAGCTTATATACTGTTCGCTTTGGGTGGGCCTTCTGCCCACTTACCCCTCACAACTTTCTGTCGCGTTCCCAAGATTCGAACTGATAATATTTCCCTTAAATAAGATTTAAGTTGAATCCTGGTACCAATTGGGCAAGCCATGAGGGGTAAGTGGGCGTAAAGCCCATCCAAAGCGGACAGTACATAAACCTAACGGGTTGGGTACAAAGACCCGGATCGTTATGAGTTCGAATCTTGGGGAACTCAACAGAAATGCTTGAGGGGTAAGTGGGTGCAAGGCCCACCCAAAGGGGACAGTATATAAACTAACGGTTTGGGTACAGAGATCCGGGTCGTTACAAAAAAATGCGCATTTTTTGTAACGATCCGGGTCTCTATACCAAAATCGTTAGTTTATGTACTATCTGCTTTGGGTGGATCTTGTGCCCACTTACACCTTACGACTTTCTGTTGCGTCTCCCAGGATTCGAACTAATGAACTTTCCCTTAAGTAAAACTTAAGTTGAATCCTGGTACCAATTGAAAAACTTGTCCAATTGGTACCAAGGTTTAATTTAAGTCTTACTTAAGGGAAAGGTCATGAGTTCGAATTCTGGGAGACGCGATAGAAAGTCGTGAGGGTAAATGGGCGCAAGGTCCACCCAAGAATTGGTACCAAAGCTCAACTTAAGTCTTAGTTAACGGAAAGGTCATCAGTTCGAGTCTTGAGGGACGCGATAGAAAGCCATGGGGCTAAGTGGGCGCAAGGTCCACCCAAAACGAATAGTACGTAAGCTAACGGTTTGGGTACAGAGACCCGGGTTGTTACATTTGTGACTTTGTAAACATGGACTCAATTATATTGTAGGTATTGCTTCCAGAATTTTGGGTCACTATTGTTGGTACATTTTGAAAATATTCTTCGTTTTTATAAAACATGAGCCTAGTAGAATTATAAAGATGATTAAAGAATGTTCTTGGGCAATTGGTGTAGCCTGTTTTCCACAATAAGGGAAAATTATAACTAGGAAGGTTTCATGTTACATATTTAAAAATATCAAACTTGTAGATTTTTTTTTTTCAAAAATTAGCTAGTCACATACTGTGATCCTAATAAAAGTTTGTCACTTACAATTTATTTAATTTGGTCATAGTCACAATCGCACACAATATGTGGTCGCAATCATATACCAATAACAAATCGTATAAGATCACAACCACAATCACAAAAACACAAATTTTGAGTCACAATTACAAATTTAATCACAAATTATACATTTTTAGGTCACAACTTATTTATAATTATCCATTCTATTGATAACAATAATCCAAAATGCTCTTCATTCCATACTACTCCACCCCACCACCATTGCCTAACCCAAACACCACTGCCACCTCACCATAACTGTTTGCTATTTGAGAAAATCTCACAAGCGTACGAGATCATTAACAAGCAATGTGCAGTGAGTTACCTATATCGTGTCATGGGGAATAACTTTCAACTACAATGTACTAGTTACAATCAAATTCGATCTATATAACACAAAAGAGATAGACAAATTATATGAAAGTTTTGGTTTTTATCAAATAGTGAGATGAATTATTGAATTTCAGAATCTACCTATTGATGTCTATTTTCAATTTTCAAATCATGTAAGTTAGTGTTCTTTAAGTATTCATGACAATCGATAATCCGTTAATATCTAACATTCTTTTCCAAGATTGATTAAACCTATCCTAAACATGACTCGATTCTATTACTAGATCAAATTTATATGTAAATAGATGCTTTTAATCACACAATTATCAACCTAGATTGTATATACCATAAATGTTACTCCTAACAACTATTGTCCATGCACCAAATATGAAATGATCTCCCAACACTTCAATAAGTAACAAGTTATCTAAAAGGTGTTCAACCATTCAAACAATGAAATATGCATGCATTTTAGTCAAGACACAAGAATTAACTAAAATACTCAAATCTTGAAATAAAAATAGCAATCAAAGGATTTCATTATTCATCCCAATATACAAGAAGTTTAGCCTAAGATTATCATATTCAGATTATACAAAAAGATATGAAAAGACATCACGCAAAGTAAAAAAAATATATGAAATTCTTAAAAACTCAATTCCTTGCACTTCAATCTTCAATTCAAGCTTTGTACTTTCAATGCTCGTTGTAAAATCTTTTGTTCGCATCTAGCTACCCTTTCTTCAATGATAAAAACCAGGCGATCTACATTCTAGATGCCCGTTCAAGTTATAAAAGGATACAAAATATCACATACTTAAACTTGTCATATCAAGAAAAGAAAATAACTTTTTTCTTCGAAAACCAACCAATGCGCATGCATGGTAGAGCTGAAATAGGTTCAATCGATTGTGTAAGGAGGCCTCATGCACCTTGCCTGGCCTTGTAGAGCCATGCGTGCGCATGGCTTGTGGTTTGGGGGCCAATTTTACAAATTGGTTCCTAAAGTTTTCTCCATATGCATTTTGATCCTTCTTCATTTCTTTTCAGCTTGCTTTCCTCTTTTCTCGTCCAATTAGATCCTAGCATCATCTTATCATTAATTTGAGGTCCGTGTCAACTTTTGATTATTTGCATTTATGTCCATGATTTTTATATTTCTTCACTTTTCGCTCACTTTTCATTCCTTTCACTCAATTTCGTCGTTCTCATTGAGTTTTTCTTGACAAATACAATTTACATCGAATTAAACCATATTTTATTAAAATAACCAACATATATCTTAATTTAGCGATCTAGATAAATGTACTACACTCACCTCCAACAACAACCATCACCTCCACCTCCACCTCCACTACGCCGTGACTACCACACCATCACCACCTCTAACTTTAATTCCAACCAACCACATTTGCACCACCATCGCACAACCAAAGATATAGCTCAGCCGCCGCCACCGCACCACACAACTACCACCTCCACCTCCACCTCCAACTAACCACCATTTCTTTTTCAAAGATGTACAAAAATCTAGATAGGTTTCCTATCAACAAAATCCATAAACATGCACCTTTAATACACCACAAAATCTATCCCCAATCTAGCTACAGCCAAAATCAGAAGAAGAGAAAAATGAAAAAATCTAAATGATCTTTGATTATGAGAACTATTAATCATCATCTGTAGCGTCAGACCATCATCAACACACCATTGTCGTCATTTGAAAGTTCACGACCTGCATCTTCAATTTAGCCTCCACTATCAACCTCCACCTTCATCTTCCCTACCATCGTCGATCGAGTTGAACATGTGGAGGTCGTCGCAGTAATAATTTGGGTGGGTTGATGTCGTGCTTTGTTAATTTAACAGCGAGAGAAGAGATTTAATTGTGGATGGCAATGAAGGGGATAAATGGATAGATTTACGTTTGGCCGGAGAGAAAGGTGGAGGTGGCAGTGCCAGAGAGAAAGGTGACATTGGAGGTGCTGGAGAAGGTGGTAATGGCAGTGGTGGTGCCGACCTACGCACACCCCATAGGCGTGTAAGGAAATTTTGGTTTGTGTTGTGGAAGCAACATTGTGACTGGAGGGTGGAAAATGAATGGAAAATTTTGGTTGTCCAGGGCCACATGGGCCCTGGATGGACAGGGCCCTGGACATATAGCCTCTCTCAAATTAAATTAGGGTTAGGGCAGTGTTGTGTGGAATGTGGTGGGGTTGAGTTGGGATACACCTGATTTTCAAAAAAATAATTTTATCATCTGATTATTGAAATAAAAAATTGAAAAATAACTGTGAGTATAATTTCCACTTTCAATAAAGTCATTTATCAGGGTAGCAATCTCTAGGCTCAACCGGCACTTGTCATTTATGAGCTAGTTTTTAGGCCCAAAAGCCAAGTCGAACAAGATCATTGCCCAAAAGGAGGGCTTGGTCTGGCACTTGGCTCGGGCTTGCCATGATCCGAGTTAGCCCAAAAGTGAAGAGCCTGACAAAAATAAAAAAATTCTTATGATAGATACATTAATGGAAAATGATACTTGTACACTTTAGGATGTACATAAGACTTTATACCCCTCATGAGAAAAATTTTGATGGGACAATCACACTGTCTTAATTGTGTGCTCAACATTGCCATCTTTGAGAAGAAATCTCAAACTACTTAGAAATTGGTTTAACTGATGTTTAGAACATTTCACGCTACAGTATAATGTCAAAAACGAAAGACAATAAAAGTATAAAATGTAAATAACTTGAAATCAAGAGATTAGAGAATATGAAAATGAGTTATTTATAGAATAAAGTTTGAGTATGTAAAAAAAAATAATAAAAAAAATTTTGAAATAGAGAGATTAGAGAATATGAAAATGAGTAATTTATAGAACAAAGTTCGAGTATGTAAAAAATAAATAAATAAATAAAAAAGAGAAAAAAAGAAAAAGAATAATAATAATAATTTAAATCGAGAGATTAGAGAAGATGAAAACGGGTCATATATAGAACAAAGTTCAAGTATGTGTAAAAAAAGTGGGGGAGTAAATTAAAGGTTGCAAAATGCAAATTAAGAATCAATTCAGACATCCGGCTACAATCTGGCTTCAGTTGCACCAGGTTTTAAGTGTTGGACACTTGGAAACGAGGTTGCCATTGTTTTCTCTTACTTTGATCGTTGAACCACCCTAGTTTTCAGCAGAAACAAATGCTGTTTTGTTGAAAAAATAATACAAACCACAAGCATTTCCATTTTCCTAGCTTTATCATGGCCTATAAATGCATCTATTAAACTTATCCAAGGAAATATTGAAAAAAGGGGAAAGAAAAATAAATAAATAAGATACTAAGAAAAATTTCAGGTGAAGAGATATGGCAAAGAAGCTTGTTGCAGTGTTTCTAATGTGCCTTTTCGTGATGGCAACGTTTCACGTTCACGAGGCCGAAGCTGATGAGGCTCAATTCAAGGAATGCTACGACACCTGCCACAAGGAGTGTTCTGATAAGGGCAATGGCTTCACATTCTGTGAGATGAAGTGCGACACTGATTGTAGCGTCAAAGACGTTAAAGGTGTGTTTTCCAAAACTCATCAACTCTCTTTCATGGAAAGGATTTCACTTACTTTTAAATTATATATACTGTATTTTGTAATGATCCAAACCTATGTGTACTCAAATCGTTATATAATGCATATTGTTGGTCCATCCTATCTAGGATTCAACTTAAATTTCGCATAAAACAGATGCCTTGAGTTCGAGTATTAAAATGTGTGAGGAGTATGATGAACTCAAACTCTTCCAAAACGAGCAATATGTAAAATATAACGACTTGAATAAAAAGATTTGGGTCATTACATATTTGATCCCATAAATCTAATACAAGGGACCCTTGGGGGAATTGATGAATCCGGCTACACCTACACATTTTCTCTTTGTTGGATCTTTACGAATTCGTTTCATTCAAGAATTGGATAATCACTTTAAAATTACACTTTTTTCAATTCAAATAAATTATTACGATCACCCCTTTCTTAATTTATCTTCATCTGTCTTAGTTCTTACTTTACTTTCTTTTTGTAATTAATATATTTATTCCCATTTGTGCAGAGAAACTCGAAAACTACAAGCCAAAAAATTAATGGATTGAAGATAGTTGCAGCAGATTAGAACAGTACGGAGAATAAGGTGGATAATAGTTACAATTAGGTTCAAGTTTTGGGTCCACTCTTGTATTGCAATGAAGTGAAACTTATTATTGCATGAAAATTTTGATTCAATAAATTTAATTAAACAATGCTTTAGATCTTGCTTTTTATTAGTTCGTTGTTATTTTGATTTCATGCTTTGGTTATTTATGGAAATAATTTGACAAGATCACATCATATTATCTAGATTATTGATTGATGTACAAGCATCAATAAAATTAGATAAAGTGGGAATGATCGTTAATTTATTCAATTAAACAAAATAAATTAAAATAATTTTTTTTTATAAAAATGGGAGAAACAAACTATATATCGTTTAGGGGTGACAGTAAGCTGAACCAAGCCAATGCTGCCCTGGGTGACAGTAAGCTGAACCAAGCCAATGCTGCCCTGGGTGACAGTAAGCTGAACCAAGCCAATGCTGCCCTGGGTGACAGTAAGCTGAACCAAGCCAATGCTGCCCTGGGTGACAGTAAGCTGAACCAAGCCAATGCTGCCCTGGGTGACAGTAAGCTGAACCAAGCCAATGCTGCCCTGGGTGACAGTAAGCTGAACCAAGCCGATGCTGCCCTTAAAACACACAAGTTCGCTTGGCATTCAGTTCGTGTGGACATGTCTAGAACCTAGGCTTGGTTTGGCCATTTGGCTCATAGGTCTCATGGGCGAAGCAATTGTAAATCCCTTCATTTTTTGGGGATTGGGGCTGACTACTTTTAATGTAGGCGAAATTAAAATTATTCGCAAAAAAAATATTGCATGGTTAAAATTGTTCACAAATAAAAAATTGTGTGTACAATTTTATTTTATTTTATTTTATTTTTTTTAATTCAAAAGAGTGGGAAAGATTAAAGTAAACAATACATACAAATTATGAACTTCGATTTTGAAAACCTTCATCTGTTAATATGTTCACTTTATCTTAGATGTATGGCTCTCTGTCTTCTTAATTAATCATTTAAATATATTAGACTCTCTATACAAGATGCAATGTATGAAATATATTTTAACGAAGTTTGAAGGGAAGTTGACATCTATTACCAAATTCTACCTCTAAATACAAATTGAGATCGAACTTTTTAGGTATTGTTCGAACAAATTGGCAGCATTTTTGGCCTTACAGAGAATATAAAATCGTTCTTTATTACTTCATAGAGAGTCCCATCTACTGAACTATCTCGTGAGTCGAGTGTCCCATGGGACAAGGCTATTATTGCTTATTCTTTGTGTATTTTGGTAGCGGTGGGAAGTTGGAGAGGAAGACTAGTGTAGATATCTTTTTATTAGAGAAAGGGCATTTATAGCACTTAATGCTTAGAAAAGTGAAACAACTCATGAATTTACAGTGTTCTATTTAATTCTTCACACACACATATCTGTTTTATATTGAAAAAGAAGATATTGATTTTGGTAATGGGACCTTAAAATTGTTTGTAGATTTAATACAGATTCTAATTCTGAGACAAAATGGTGGGTTATCTAACCATTTTTTTTTACATGTTTTTGTATTTGTTAAGCCCCCGTTTGACACTCATTTTTTTCAAATTTTAATGTTTGAAAGAGTTTTTTTTTTCTTTTTTTTTTTTTAAAGAATGTGTAGTTGAGAGCGAGATCCAAAGTTTGAGAGGATTAAAGTGTAAATACTCAAAAGTTGTGTGGAACCTCATGATGAGGATTCGAGAATTCTAGGGATCAACTGGATGCAACTAGAAGTAAACAATGAGTAAAATGACAAAAATATATTTATAAATCAATTTTCTACCGCACAAGGATGTTCCAATCTTTAATAGAAGATTGAGACCCAATTTTAGCCTAGCAAATGTTCGAATTGGAAAGAGCTATTTTAGTAAACTTGTAGCCCTTTGAGTTATTTTTTATAACTTAATTTGAATCATCTCAATCGGATTTCGAAAGAAAAAGTTATGATAAAAATACTAAAGTTATGATTTTAGTTATGTATTTAATGCTTTTTTACTTGATAAATAAGTCAATGATTTTGTGAATCTTTGACGAATCGAGAGGTTAGTTTTAGATTTAGAACAAATATTAAAATTCGATGATTTAGTATAATGTGTAGAAATACCTATGCTCATCATTTTCGATCTTATGTGAATTCTTAAAATAAGTAGTGAGTTTAAATAAGATTGATTCACATAGAGATATGCAATTGAATTAATTAAATTAACTCAATGAGAACTCAAGAAAGATAAATTGGATATAATAGATGATCGAACACCATAGTAGATTTATGAATAATAAATTAATATTAAAAGGTGATCAATAGATAAAATTGTTATGTCCTAATATCTATTCCATATTTGAATTTTAAATCAATTTTTGTGTGCATCCCACTACTTTGAAATAGTTAGATAAAAAATCACAACAAATCACAAACTTTTTGTTTGTCTTCATCAAATAGGAGTTAGAAATATTACACAAGCATTAAAGTATAGATCTCGTGGGAACAATAATTCGTATTCCAATGTCCACTATATTACTTGTTATGATAACGTATGCTTGTGATAGAAAAAACACAACAATAAGTAAATATTTTACTTATCAATAAAAGAAAAATTATTTTAATCATCGTGCCTATCATGAAAACTTACGAATATGACTTGAATTACAATTATCATCCAATTCCTTATTCAAATATTAACGAGTCACTATGAGTTTCTTTTACGTCTCTTCTTCCCTTTCCCACTTTGCTGCATATATGTCCACGATTTCACACTCTATTAGAATTCATCACTAGTCTCATGAGTTCTTTATTCTTCTAAAATCACAGTCTCGTGAATTCTTTATTCTTCTAAAATCAAACCATGGCCGATTATCCGTAAACAAAAAATAATCATGCTACGCAGCATGGTCTCAAAACTTGCATAAGCACAACTGCAACAAATTTAAAACTAATATATTATCAAATAAACTGTTTGGCAAAATTAAAACGTAAACAAAATAACTTCAACATTTGATTCAATTCTCAATCGAAATGTTTACGGATCCAAGTGGATTCAAACCAACTATTACAAAGAAAAACAATTTCAATTTGATTATGTGGTTTGGAGATTTTGGTATTCAACGTCAATCCTACTATTTGTTCTTTAGCCCCCGCTTGACCCTCATTTTTTGAAACGAAAATTAGTGGAATAGTGATTTTTTTTTTTTTGAAAAATAAATGGTTGAAAAAGAAGGAAAAATTTTCGATTTACATGTAATATTATTTTATAAAAATTGTATGGTTGAAAATAGGAGAAAGAAAAATAAAATAGAATTTAATGGTGACCTATTAATACATCAATAAATTTCATAACATCGTCAAAGGAAAAATTAACGATGAAACCCTCAACGTTTTAAATAGTATAGATATGGGTCCGCTACCTGTTGATTCTCAACTTATAAACAACGTTTTTATTTTGTCCATGGTTCACAAAACCGTCTATTTAATAAGGTTCTAAAATACCTAAATCGTGAAAATGCGTTTCATTCAAGCATCAATCATTACATGTATATACATACCTAAACGAAGTATATTTGTATATGTGTAATTTTGAGTTTTCTAATTTTAAATATACAAACTAATAAATTAATTAAAAAATTACTCGAAATCTCAAGTATTATAATATAATCTTCAAATTTTCAACAAAAATATATTACTCAAAATTATAAATACTTCAATTACTTAGTAATTATTCCTACAATTAGTTTATAAGGAATGTCAGCTTAAAAACCTTTAAATCTTTCTAACTCTTTATCGGATTTCAATTTAATTTCATCTTCTTCATCAAAGTCATCTTTCGTGTCATCCTAATGTAAAATCATTTCCAGATTCCCTTATTTCAATTCGAGAATTTCTATCACTTCTTGTAGATGATAAAATTGTGTATTACTAGCATCACTTGCGCAAAACTAGAGAAAGATCGAAAGAGGCTCGAGCTCGACGTAGATAATTTGTAACTCTACGAAAAAGTTGTTAAAAGACAAGATCTTAAAAATTGCTGTATATAATTCATGAACTTAATTGATTTGGCTAATTTGATGTTTGTTGGGTTTAATTAGTAATTTTTTTTAAAAGTTATAAAAAAAGGCCTACGCTAATTTTGACAAAAATTTTAACACAAATGCATGCAATATTAAAATTATTTCATGCATATGTGATCAATGAAATGGATAGACTGTATTATCATGCACATAATTCATATATAATGCATTTTTGATAACGCCCCAAGCATATACGAAAATATACAAAGCATATGTGCGAATTTTATAAAACTGATATTTAATGGTTAAAGGATCAATTTTTTTAATGAAATAATTACAATACGCATAGCCCATTTTTTCTTGCTTGTATGATAAAACTCTTTCATCTTCAGAATTCTGATTCATGAATGAAAATTAAAAAGAAAAGAAAAAAGATTTTTTGTCTCTTTGAATAAACTATAAGGAATTAAAATTTTATTATTTGTAGCAATTTCACTATAAGTGGAAATAGTTAATAATTAATATTTTATTTGCAACAATTTCACTACGAGTGGAAATAGTTGAGATTATTCGCATAAATTGCAAACACAAAAAGGACCATCAAACCCTAAACTTTCAATACATTGCACAGTGGTCGAAGGTCCAAATTTCTTTTTGCAAAAGGTTGAACATTTTTCAGTCTTCCCATATTCACAAAGAATTTCAGGATGTATTTGGTAGCACGATCTTTGCATCATTCCAACTACAATTAAAAGGCAATAAACAATGTTAGTCGAAAACTTTGATCTTCGGGACGACAAATACTTAAATTCTATAATTTTAATAATTTTTATTTTTTAAAAAAAAATAAACAATTGAAAAGAACAAATATCAAATTAAGGTAGGCAAAAATGAAAAATAAAATACCTGATAAAAGAGCAAAAAGGACAAATATGAACATTTGGAGCTTCATGATTCTTTGTTGAAGAAATTATAAGTGAATTTCTAGTTTCTTATTTTCAGTAGTTGTCACCATGGATTGATTTTATAGACTTACGAGCTTATAGCTACAATTACAATTAAAATGATTTAGGTAATTATGGAAAGAAATTAATTGCAAGAGGAAATTTTGCAGATAATGTAGATTTTCCAAAGTTTATGTGAGATTTTTTACCTAAAAATGCTAAAAATGATTTGAAATCACAATTTTGACGTGTCTGTATGTTACAATTTATGTGGAGTCAAACTTATAATTTTTAAATGAACCTTAAATATTAATTACGAAAAATAATTTACATATATATATTTCTTAATTTACCAAAACTATTTATACGGACAGACTAAAAAATAGGATCAAGACTAGTTGAAATTGTAATTAAAATTGATTAGGTAACTAATTTGAAGGGATTTCGAGCTATTTGTATAAAAATATGTTATGTAACTATGCATAAACTATGCAATTTTTCATTTTTGAAGATTTTGTCTAATCTTTAAATGGAACATGAACACATATCGGTCAATTCTACTTTTTGTGAACTTGTTATATTTTTTATAAATGAATATCACCGAGAGAATTAAAATAGTAGAGTGGCATGATAAACTTTATCCTAAAGAGAGAAATCTCAATTATTATGTTTGATAATTAGGATTTTCACGTCAAAAACACTCGATATATATATATATATATATATATATATATATATATATATATCGGTCAATTCTACTTTTTGTGAACTTGTTATATTTTTTATAAATGAATATTACCGAGAGAATTAAAATAGTAGAGTGGCATGATAAACTTTATCCTAAAGAGAGAAATCTCAATTATTATGTTTGATAATTAGGATTTTCACGTCAAAAACACTCGATATATATATATATATATATATATATTGAGTTTAATGAATATACATAATATTCGATTGACTCATGAGATATAATAGATTAAAAGGTTTATTTTTATTTTTTTGATAGTGTTTATTGGTGTATGGCTTAACGAAATATAAATAAGGAAAGTAAATAACGAGTTTTTTCTTTTTGTGTGTAAAAAATGGGATTAGAATCAAGAATATTAAGTGATAAACAGATCAGCTCTTGTTCTTTATTACATAGTCAAGAAAGTAATCAATTTTTACTAATGAGAAAGATTGATTTTACAGTTCTTACTATGGATTTTTCCATTTTGTCAAGCTTCATTTTATAGGGTCTTTACAGATCCTCTCATATGAGGTGAGTCCCATACTGCATCATTAAAAAAATACCTCAAAAATGCTCCACCCCCGGTGATGTGAGCAGCATGTGGAGGGTTCTATATAAACCCCCACCACGGTACTACAACAAGTTCATTTTACTTTTACAACCCTGCTACACAAACCAGGGCCTGTCAAAAGATATGTCCCTGTTTGAATAGTAAAATTCTTACTTTTAACACCTTCTAAGCCTATTTTTCTAAAAATCATTTTTAGAACTTGATTTAAATGTGAATTCACATTTTTTTTTCTATTTTTTAATTACATAATCTTTAACTAATCATTTTTTTTATATAAAATATATTCTAAAAAAATTTATGAAAAAAATGGGGCTTAGACATGGACCAGTAAAGTAAATGTATATATTCTAATAATTGAGACAAAGAAAATTCCATATTTAATTTAAGTTTCTTCAATTTTTTTGCTACATTCTTTAAAACACAAAATTATCTTCCTTGGAAGATACATCTGTTAGGCGGTTGTTTTTCAAAAATATATTCATGTATAATTAAAAAAACAATTCTACGTTTTGAACTCATTGAACTCTAATAAAACCTCTAATAAAATGAAAAAAAAAAAAGGAAAATAAAAACTCTTTGAACTCATTACGTTTAGTTATTTCATTCGTGCAAACCCATATATAATTTAAAATTTAATAAGTTATTCACCATGCTCTATAAAAAAGCAAAGGATAATTTCTTTTGACAGACATTTAGGGAAATTTTGCGATATGCTTCATGTTGGGACCGGGTGGAAACGAAACGCAAGAATTAAGATTTAATGGACACCAATTTGAAGTATAAATACAATATCGCAAAAATACCATGAACAAGATTAAAATAAAGAAATAAACTGACAGAGGAACGATATTATTTTATTCCATCAATCAAAGGAGAGAATTACAACGATTGGCTTCAACAATACTGAAAGAGAAGACTCATATTTGTACCACAAGAGTCTAGCGCTAAAAGAGCCCTAAAAATGTAAAAATTCTATGTTAAACGTGAAAAGAAAAAAAAAATGAGACAACAACTTTGTTTCCTTATTTTTCGAATACTATTTGATTCTCCAAATCCATCACGCATCTTCAAGATTTCCTTTCCAATTTGAGTCACCAACTCTAACAATCTCCACCTTGACTCAAATTTCGATGCAACGAACGAAGCTCCAAAATTTCTCCACCTTGAGAAATAATTCGTCTGCATCAGAATAACCAATCTCCTCAACACAGTAACCAAAACTCTCCACAATAACACGTTCCCCCGCCCGGCTTCCACAAGCGACACTCGAACCCAAACCCGGGTTTCCAAAGTTCCTCCTGGAATTAACAATCACTGGACAGGGTCGAAACACATCCTGTAGCAGAAACCACATCAAATGCACAATCTGAACCTTGCCAATATTGTCACCTTCAATGATTTTTAAAGCATTACAGACATCTCCAAAACTGTACCTACGTTCCATGAGTCCATTGGCATTACAAGAACACAGTGTACCTGCTAAAATTGGTGGCAAAGTGGAATCACCAACACTCCCTTGAGCAAAATTCTTAATTGATCCAGAGTCAAACTCGAGAGGTACCGTACCAAATTGAATGTCCACCACGGTACTGAACTTGTCCAAATGTCTTTAAACTGGTTCTACACTCCCTTGCAAGATGTATAACTGGGATTTCCTCCGTCCCTCCAGTAAACCCGGACACTCCTTCGAACCTTCAAGACTCCACCTCCACCAGAAACTTTGTACCCTTTTGCACCCAAGGTATTCAGTGATATGAGATTCTTTGTCAAGTGTGAAACATAACGAACCTGATCAAGTGTTCGCACTGTTCTATCTTGCAGCCTCAATCTGATCCGACCAATTCCTGCAACCCGGTAAGATTGGTTGTTTCCCATGACAACTCCACCTTGCTTCACCGTCTCATATGTTTGAAACAAAGCTCTATTAGGACACATATGATACAAACAAGCAGAATCCATAATCCACTTATCACGTTTGGATTCCCCATCAAATACAACCAACATCACATCTCAATCATCACAAAAATTTTCAGCAATATTAGTCTTATTCGAATTACCTAATTGCCCTATATGATTTGCATGTAAATCACCTTTACCCTGCAACTTGTCGCAATCTTTCTTGATGTGTCCTTTCCTCTTGCAGTAATAACAATACACATTGCTGTATCTCACATTCGATCTACCCCTCCATTGATCACCATGAGTAACAAGAGCATTCCCACTCCTAGATGTAGGATCTCCAACCAACAGCTCCATCTTCTCCTTTGAGAACAGGGCGTCGTATACCTCCTCAATAGATAACGTGTTACGACTATAAAGAATAGTATCACGAAATGACGAAAAAGAATTGGGTAGCGAACACAACAGGACCAAGGCTGGATCCTCTTCATCATATTTTACTTCCAACGTCTCCAAATCTGCAACGATCTCCTTGAACACAGCAAGGTAGTCCTGCAGTGACCCTCCTTCCGCCATGCAATGAAAATACAACCTCTGCTTTAGAGTCAGTTTGCTCATCAAACTCTTTGTCATGCACAACTGCTCCAACTTGAGCCACAAAGAAACCGCTGTCTTCTCCTTCAAAACATCTTGCAGCAAATTGTTGGATAAATGAAGTTGGATTTGCGCTAAAGCCTTCTGATCCTTCCATTGTTTCTCCTCCATAGACAAGTTTGTTGGCATCCTATCAAAACCCAGCAAAGCATCATCAAAATTCATCTGCGTCAACACAGCTCTCATTGGAGTTTCCACTGCCGACGACCGGTCGGTCACACGTCGACAAACTGTGACCCTTTCTGGACCGTCTTTGCCTACTGAGTCCACTGGTTGTGTTCGTTTCTCCAAAAGGTAAGTAGTTTCACCGGAAAACGTACAAACAGATTTGGTAAAAAATCGAAAAAACTGAACAAATTCATTTTCTGATTTTCTGGTAATTTTCAGACCAATTTCCGATCAGTTTCAGGCCAGAAATCCACCAATAACCCCGCTCTGATACCACTTGTTGGGACCGGGTGGAAATGAAACGCAAGAATTGAGATTTAATGTATACCAATTTGAAGTATAAATACAAGATCACAAAAATACCATGAACAAGATTAAAATAAAGAAATAAACTGGTAGAGGAACGATGTTATTCTATTCCATCAATGAAATGAGAGAATTACAACAATTAGTTTCAACAATACTAAAAGAGGAGACTCATATTTATACCACAAGAGTTTAGCGCTAAAAGATTCCTAAAAAGGTAAGAATTCTAGGTTAAACGTGAAAAGGAAAAAAAAACGAGACAAGGACTTTGGTTCCTTATTTTCTGGATACTATTTGATTCTCCAAATCCATCACGCATCTTCAAGATTTCCTTTCCAATTTGAGTCACCAACTCTAGCACTTCATACTCTTTCAATTATCGTGTTCATATATACATATATACTTACAAACCTTTAAATTTGAAATTCTAATCCCTAATGTTTTAAACAATGTGAATCTAATTCTTCACTTGATAAAAATTGTCAATGTAGAAATTTCACATGAAATTTCTTAGCATTAAATCTTTGAAAAGTTTCCTTCCAGCTTTAAGCTAAGCGAAAGTTGTGTACAATTTCAATTTCAATATCTAAATCAATATTAATTAAAATCACATTAACAAAAAACTCAAAAAAATCTGTTTTAAATTTTGTTTATTTTCGTATTTATGATTTCAACAATGTGAATATATGTATTCAATCTTTCTTTCCTTTAATCTTCTATAGACATGTATGATTAAAATTTTTTTTCTATTGATTATATTCCATTTTTCTTTCTTTATATCTTATTATTTATATCTACGTTCTAAAAAAAATTAAATTGGATTCTTGTATTTTTTATTTTTTTTTTTGGTTTTTTCATTCATTTTTTTTGGTGAAAAATATCTATTTTTTTATAAAATTATTAAATTTAGATATATTGATTTTTATTTATTTTTAAAAGTATACTATACTAATAATATTGAATCATATATATATAATTTTGATTATTATTTATTTGATTAAAATCTTAAATTTTTATTTTTCAATTTGTTTTTAATGTGAGTTCTATTTCAAATAAAAGTTTTCAAAAGTCTTTTGAATTTCACAAAAGTCTATAAAACTTTTAAAATGAAAATCCATAGAAATTTACGAAAGACTTTCACTAATTCCATACAAATCTATAAAATATCTATGAAACCCACAAAAGTCATCATTTAAAAAAAGGTTCATCAAAATTTTCAAAAGTCTCAATTGAATAAGAGTGATGCTCCTTGAATAGACCCAAAAACAGCCCCACCCTCCAATAGGGGGGCGCCACATGCCTCCCCTGTTTTTGGCCCTATTTTGGACCTATTCAAAGAGGTTTTTTGATTGAATAAACTCCACCTTAATTTTTCTCATAATATTAGATAAGTAAGATAAACAACAAATAAGAAAATTCAAGAAAATATTTCTTCACGCTGATACAATATTTTTGTTTAAACAAAATAGGAGATATTAAGTACAATTAAAATGTGAACAAATGAAAAAAATGCATCAAATATATATATAAATGGAAATTACACATGCCCCTACATTTTATTGTTGAGTAAGAATGGCCAAATTCTCAAGGTCTTTGTTTAGCACATTTCTTCTTGCTGCTCTTCTATCAAGTATATTTTAGCCTCCGCCTTCCAATTTCCAATGTACATTGCTTATTCTTTTGGTTTATAACTTTTCTTTCAGATAGAATTTCTATTATTTCTAAAACTCTTTTTGTGCAATTGGGATTTAATTTGTAGTTGGGTAATGAGTCCATCAGCTAATGCATAACCCATCTGCTTCGACCGGCATCCAGAGATCCCATGCAGCTGTGGAAACATTGATAAATGTTTCGCTTTCTACCACAAGAAATATGGTGGTGCTACTCACATTTGATGTATTGATGAACATGGCTTTGAAGGCACCTTTTGTGTATGTGAATGCTGATTCTAATGTAAGTGTTATGTCCTAAGTCCAATCGACTTTGGACATAAACGCTTTAATTTATAGTTGATGTGATTTATGGCAGATCTATTATTTAATTAATTAATATTCAATCGAATTAAGTAATGGAGTCTGTAAATTCAAATCTTGATAATTTGTTAATAACAAGGAGTTGTGATTGTGAGATACAAATTACATATCAGAGTCCGTTTGGTGCACATTTTTTAGATGAAAATGCATTTTAAACATCAAATCGCGAGTCCCCCATTAGAGTGTAGAAGTCAAAAATTGTGTGCTGATGTGACGGAAAAAATGCATTTTTGGCTCCAAAAATGAGTACCAAACAGGGGCTGATTCTTAAATAATCAGTGATCATAAGTAATAATGAGATACGGATATCATTATTACGAATAGACTATCACGTGTGATTTCTTACTTGTGAAGTAAGTAGTTGATCTCACAAATTAAAGTGTAGTAACACTTAAATGAACACGTGGATGTTTTATTATAGAACAAAACATTGGAGACCTGTCGAGAGATTCCACATGAACAATTATCTGAGTATCAGTTATTAATTTCTAACGTTTGGTAGTGGAATTGATCATTCGACTTGAGATTATCATGGTGCCTTGTATGAGGACAGTCATAATTTGACAGTGTTGATTATTCTTTGTCAAGGGCCGCTAATACGGCATCGTTTGGGTATGTCAAGAATTGTATAAAGGTCGTGAATAATCAATAGAGGATTCGTCACTCTTAGATAGTAAGAGATTATGATCCATATTTCATTTAATTAAGTGGATAACGAAATTATTGGCCAATGTATGCTCAGAGATCGAAAATGAGTTTTCGACTTATAATGACTTAATAGTGCAATGAAAGATATGATCGATAATTGAGATTGACACACTTCCATATCTCGTAATTAATTGGATCATATTGACGAAGGGATTATAGTTTCACGGTAAACGAATGAGTTTGATTTTGTCATACCACGTGACATTTTCATCACATGTATTGTCATGACACATTGCTGGATGTCAAATTGGGACGACGAACGTGAATTGGTGATAAATTAAAATGATATTTTAATTTATCTATTTTGATTAGATCAAAATAATAATTCACATCGTTAGGCATTGTGATCGAGAATCTGATGGATCACACACAAAATGAGAACTGAAATATTGTGTTTTACTAAATTAATTAATTTAACAAGTGTTGGATAAAATAATTAATCTGGTTACTTATTTATTAGCCCGAATTAATTAATTGGATTAATTAATTCATGGACCGAATTTAATTAAAAGAGTTAATTAAGTATTGGACCGGATTAGGAGATGGGTTAAGTTCGTTTGGACTTATATAAATAAGTTATTAGAGTTATCAATTTGTAGAAAAAAATTCATTCTTATTAGCACAAGAGGAGAAAAACTATAGTTTTCACAATCTTGTTCTCTATATGGATTTTCATTGGAGGTTGGATAATTGGACAGTTGTGGGTGACGAATCAAAATCGTTGGAACGAAAGAATAACAAAGGAGTTTACAGATCTTGTAAAATGTATAATTTCTATTACAATTTTTATCTAAATACAAAAAGATCCTTGGTGGGAATTGAAATTTATTTTATCTTTCGTCGCGCATGATAAGTAGATTCCCAACATCTAATTAGTGATTCAAGAAAATGATATTAACAAGAGAAGAAATAAAGTTTAGGCAAGATGGAGATTGAAGTCAAAGATCTTAAAATCATAGTTCTTTTCTAAATGAGCTTTGAAGACTTGTTGCGGTTAAAATTTTTATCAGCAGTTTGCCAATTAGAAAAGTAATTGTGATAACATTAAAGTGTAGCGGTATATGAAGTTTAAATGGCAATGCCTTACAAATTCTATGGAATTTTGAAGGGTAGTGGAGAGAAAACTACAATAAGGTGTAATAAAATATGATAATAGGCAATTTCTGAACCAACTTTAATTGATAGAACTCCTTGATAAGAGTAATATGCCCGCGACATTAACGAGCAAGTATGGCCAATCTTGTCAGACAAAGGCCCAACTTTAGAGATGGCAACAGGGCACATATGGGACAAGTCAGGCATTTCCACCCCTGTCCTATTGTGTCTTTTTATCACTTTGCTCCATCACCACACACAATTAAAGTAGGATGGGGAGGGTTCGGGTGGGGCGAGGCAGGACTCCTACCCCATTTATTGTCCCATTTATTTTTTGTTTTTTGTTATTTATTTATTTTATTTTTTACATCCATTTTTTTATGTCTTTACTTAGTAAATTTATTACCTTTTTGTTCCTTAATTTGTTAAGAACAACTTATATTTTCTTTAAAAATAATGATAAATTTTTTATTTTTGTTTGATAAAAAACATAAAATTCAAGTTAACTTTAAACGGGGCGGGTAGTGTGACGTGGATTATGTTTTTCGTACCCACTTTGGGGCATAGACTCCCGCCCAGTATACCTGGTTAGAGGGTAATCCCTATCTCAAATGGGATGGGCCCTTGAGGGTATCAAATTGAACGAATTTTTGTCTTCCCTACCCAACTTAGTAGCCTATAACCAAATACATTCACTCTCATAAGAAAGAAGGGGAGCATATAACATTCCCCTTCTCTTGGTAAGGAGCCCCCTGCCCCTTGCAAGAGAGGGGAAGGCCCCCTACTCTCTCTCTCCCGACCAAGGCAATTGAGAGAGTCCTTGGTCGATAGAGAGAGGATCTAACCCTCAAGAGAATGGCTTGACATGGTCCCATTCTCTTGGTAGGTCTACATTACATCGTTACTTAAGAATGTATTTGCCACATCACACCACGTGCTCCCTTTTTGAATGTTAGGAGTATAACTCAAATATGAGACTTTTGAAGAGACGTATTCAACTTGAACTAGGAAAATATTAACCTAGGGTTTAAGAAAACTAAGTTGAATAAGGAAACAAAATCCTATTGAAATTGGATATTCTAATTGTAAAATATGTTCTTGCCTTTTAGGATTCTTCTAGAGTTAGCCTATAAATACGAGGCTCATCTGATCAGTTTTTAGAGAGAATAACATAAAAACAGTATTGCTAGTCTGTCTTGTATTCTCCATACTGTTGAATTAATAAACATTGTTCCTCTGTGGTTACCCTTTGTGTTTTTTCTTTACAAATTCAATTTTGTGTTTTCGTGGTGTGATCTAGTATATTTCAATATTGTTATTAAATCTCGTTCTTTATAATCCGGTTTGGAATAAACGTGTGTTATTGGAGTTCCCGCGCCCAACATTGACGACTCCTAAACTAGGAACAAGTGTCACTTATCTCTTGCTTAAAAGAGAACCAATCATATTCCGCCACGTGATTGAATATGGCTCTCAAATCTTCCTACAGGTGATTCATCTACATGCAAGGATTACCGGTAAGAATCCGAGGTATTTGCCTATCTAAAAGTCACATGATGCATTCAAGGTAACACGCTTCACATTTCTTGAGAGCTTTTCATACTTATTCTCTTGTTAAATATCTCTAGAATTTTATTATAAGAAGTGTTCTAATTTTCGCATCAGAGGACCAACGGGGGACAAAGCCTCACCCATTCTTGCACAGGGCCGGAGCTAACAAGGCAATCGCCTAGAGCCTCAAATCATTTGGGCCTCAAAAATGGAAAACAATTCACTTAAGAAGTCCAATTAAATTTAAAAGATAGACATAAAAATTAATTTAACTACAATATTTTTTGTTGATTTTAACTTAGTACAATCTTATTCAAATTAATATTTCTCAAGTTTAATAAGCATGATTAATTTTGAGCTACCAAACGAGCTCTATGTCGTTAGGGTAATTTGATTTAATTTAAAAACTAATATTACATATAAAGTAGTTATTTTAATGAGTTATAACTTGAATTTACTTTATTCAAATTAACATTTTCTCGAGTCCATAATGTGTCATTTATCATGAGTTTCGGAATGAGTCAAATGTTGATAGGAAAATTTTGATATTCCAATAAATACACATTTGGCACAAATACACTATTGATATCAAAACTTATTTTCACTTCAATCCATCAAAATCTCGAATTTATTAAAAGGTTTTTGAATCAAAATCATAAGAATCTAGTTACATTTTTAATCACTAATAATCATAAGTCATCACATTATCAACTAAAAATTATATACTTCTCACTATTTTGCAATCTAGTCACTAAATTTTGTACTTTTTATAACTGAAAATTATTTTTCTCTTTACGATTCGTCCTTACAATATTCAAAGGATTTCAAGATATGGTTCTTAAAAACTATTTCATGATTTCTAAATTGCACTTCATTAATCTATAATTTTGAAGATAACTACTTACATGACAATTTTTTTTCCACAAACGGGATAATTTCGCTAAATATTTTGTTAATCTTATCTCTAGAGTTGTCGGAAGTTTTATTTTATTTTATTTTTTGCAATTCTATCTTATAGATTGTACCCAATCTTCTTCTAAAATATAAATATATTATTTATTTAAACATTTAAAGTATTTTTACGTTTGTAAAAAATTTACGTTCAAAGGTCTCATAATGATGAGTCGGCTAGGGCCTCAAAATTTTCGAGCCCTGCTTGCAGCTTTCAGAATTAGTCGGAGACCCAGCTTAGCTCATCACAATTGGTTGAAGGAAGAATCAGGGATACATCGATTACTCCCAAGTCAAAGAACAGTTACAAATGTCGTAGTCTTCTGAACCATTCTTTTTTATTTTTTAAAATTTTTGTTTTTATTTGATTTGATTTTTTTTTTCCGCATTTTAGAAGCTTTGAATACATAAACAATAATACAGTCTATGAAATGACATTATTTAGGAGGGATAAAATGGCCTCCCAACAGTGCTTTAGTCATGGACTCGTTTTGCCTCAAGTTAGTCACACATTCTAACTAAGATAAACTGATATATTTCATACAATTTTCCATTAACTTGGGCTATTTGCTCATACATTGGATTCATCAGCAGCCAGTTTAGGTTTGAAAGTATGGAGCATGTAATTGCATGTCCCAACAGCTTCTCCCACTGTTAGAAAGATCCATTCCTGCCCTATTTTCTCTAGGAATTTCGACTTGTTCATCTTCTTCATCACCTCGGCTCCAGGATTGGCCAATACAAGCTAATCACAGCAATAAGATAGTTACGTTGTTAGTTCCATATTCCAATCTTGCTTGTGTTAAAAGTACCAATAAACAAAAATAAAAAACAAGAAGTTTGTCATTTAGACGAAAAAAAGACTCCGATTCTTAAGAACCCAATGGGCCTTTTCCCCTCGAATCAGACAAACAAAGAAGGGTCCGTTTAATTTCAACTTTTAGATGGTTTAATGAAGATAGACGAACCTTGAGCCCTCTTCGCTCAGTAATCTTTTCAACCTCATCAAGCATGCTAATCCCACTTGTATCAATGTTTCCAACGGCTGCCAATCCAAGTGAAACTCAATAACATTCTCTTCTAAGAGATTAAATGAAGTTATATTTTTCAAGTTCTTCACTTACCACTCATGTCAAGTATAACATATTGTAAGCTGGCTTCTCCTGAAGATTTTAACTTGTCTTCCTCATCATTGATCCATCTCGAAATTCTGGAAAAAGATAAAACAATCGTCAAAAGAAACAATCTTTTTGTACAAGGCATATGTGTTTGATGTGATATAATTAAAATTTCTACCTCTCTCTTAAGTAGCTTGCATTGGCAAAGTAGATAGGAGCATCGATCTCAAGTATGAGAACTCCGGGAACATTATTGGCATTGGGATATTGATCAACATTTCTGTAAATCTTGGAATTTGGAATGTTACCAAGAACTATTGTCCTTGGCCTTGCAACAAATAATAATACCCTAAGCACAGACAATCCAACCTACAATGGAAAAGTACAATTAGTTAGTGATTACGGTGTCAAATTGGTCAGGACCCTAGTTAATGAATATCTCAACACAGTTAAATGTACAGAGGGATAAATTTCTAGTCAAATAATTACCAAAATATAAACATTCTATTAAGTTTGAACGAGCAATTTGATTCGACTAAAACTAAAAAACGAGCACACGGATTTCAAAATTTGTCTGCTTAAACGAGTCACCATCTTGGAGACATAATAAGTGACAAATTCCACATAAGAAAATTACCGAAATATGGACTAACATATAAGGTTTGTACTACTTATCTTAATAAGATTGACCTTTTAAGAAGAAACCTCAAATTTTAATAAAAGGAGGACTGTGCTTTGCTCGAAAAATGGATTGAGATGAAGAGAAGGTGCTTACAGCCATGAGTAAGCCTATTTCAATGTTGCCGAAGACAACACCAACATACGCACTTATGCACACTACGAAGTCGAATTTGTCAATGTGCCAAAGATGAATTGCAGCTTCATAGTCTATAAGGCCAAGCATTGCAGCAATTATAATTGAAGAAAGGACCACAAGTGGAGTGTAATGGAACAATGGAGTCAAGAACAATAATGTGATCATCACTGCAAATGCCATCACTATGTTAGAAATTGCTGTTTTACAGCCTGCATTGAAGTTCACTGCCGATCGAGAAAATGGCCCTGAAAATGCAAAGAAGCATTTATAAATTTGGAACCTTAGATATCATACTTCTTTTCTTATTTATTTACAATAAAGTTTGAGTTACTTGTTTCCATTTTTGACTAACAAGAAAGATCATATGTTTTAGAATTTATTCATTCATTCTTCTTTCCTTTTTCGAAATTTTAGAGTTTAAGAATATAAAATACCCATTGTAGATGTATAAATATATAAGCCTAATATCGACCACATTCAACAACAACTTGGGGACATAAAAGGGGATCAAATCAACATTTATGGGTAAATTCGGTTTTTAACCAGATATTTGATTAACCTTTATCAAAATATCTTATTTTTAAATACACCAAACATGAGTTAAATGTGTAGTAGTTATGTACTTATTATTGAAATTAATGTTTAACTTTGACTGAATTTATAAACCATTTATTTAAGTTTACGTCTAGAAATTTTAGAACTAGGGATTATCTCCTAAATGAACTGGGGTCGAATCTCATGACTACTAATAGAAGTGAAAAAGAATGAGGTCCTTACCTGCGGTGAGGTAACATGAAGTGCAAGAACCAACAATATTCATCATCCCAAAAGCAATCATCTCTTTGTTCCCATCTATTTGGTAATTCTTGTACATTGCAAAGCTTCTGCCCACTGCAATCCCTTCCTGTCACATACACATCACCCATCTTTCGTTTGTTACAATTTAATGACCAATTGATAAAAGTTATAAATATTCGAAACTTAAAAAAGCAAGCAAAGGGCATAGTGTGGTCCAATTCAATAATGATAAAGTTGGCAGCAAAACAGAAAAGGACTTACAGCAAGACCAATAATACCAGTGACTATGCCTGTTTTGATGGTTGTGGTTAGATATTGGGATCCAAATTGCAGATCCATTATTGAAGGTGGGTTTATCCCTTTCTTCAAGTACCCTATCTGCAAACATATTTAATTCCAATTACCGTTTATAATCAATGCTTATTACAAAAAATTAAATCTTATTCTCGATAAATTTGTCATAGATGGAATGAGTTAACCCTTATTCATTACTATGTTTGAACCATTGTTACTTCCAACAACAACTGATTGTGTTAATATTGATCGACTTCTCTCCTCCACGAGTACTTACTTAAAAGATTGAAAGGCTTACCGCTTCGACACCATGTCTTTCAGCGTGAGTGAGATAAACGAGAAGACTTCCCAAGACAACAGAGGTTAATGGAGCCATTGCTGATATCCAAAAGAGCTTTGGCTTCTTTTTACTCTGCATATCAATGATTCATTAATGTATTATTACTAAATTATGGTTATTCTTAAGTATCTTTACTATCAATTGTTGAAGATATTAATTTGTGATATAAGCACAACAATAAAATTCTATTTTGTATAAAAAAGAGTTATGAATTAGAATATTTATTATTAAATAATATTTTTATTTTGGAAAAGGCAAATGTGTTCCATTGGAATTCATGATTATACTTACGAAGTATCTAGCAAGCAGCAGGTAGAAAAGGAAGCAACATCCCAACACTGCACTTTCCCATCTCCACTGCAAAGAATATTCAACGTCAGAAGACTTCCATATTTTTCTTATTTATGTATTGAATTTGTAAAAAAAAAAAAAACCGCGTAGTATTAGAGTTTAATAGAATAAAAAGGAATCATAGAATATCCAAAAGTAGGTTTCTATTTTTCTTTAAACCGAATCTCAGAAGCGCAGCTTCAATATATTTTGTAAGATATTAAAATTTTACGTGACGAAAAAATGACAATATTTTCATTGCTACAACTTCTATAGTTTCTCGTAACTCGATAACTTGTATTCTTTATTTCATTTTTGATGAAAGAGACCTGATGAGTTTGGGTGAAAACTGAGCGCATGACGGAGACAACATCGGTGGCATGAGTGAAATGGTCGAGGCCAAGTATCCCTTTTAGCTGTTGGAGGCACACCACCGTGGCTGCTCCTCCCATGAACCCTACTATCGTAGCATGCGATAGAAAATCCACTATGAGCCCTAACCTGCAAATATTTATCCATATGGGACATCAATCTTAAGAACTAACCCAATTTAATCAATCAAAATATAGAAAAAGTTGCCTTGAACGAGTTGTGAGGTTCAGTGATCAGCTGAACATGCCTTAGAGGCTATGCAGTTTTAGCAGAAGGTTTAAAGCTACTAAATTCTCGTCAGCCATAATTAATGGCTTTGGAAAAACAATAAGAATATATATGACGTGTATTCAGGTAGCATGTTTAAGACTAAGCTCCTATTTGGTGGTGGAAAACCAATATTTTAAATAATGATTTTCAGGAGAATTTGTGGTTAAAAAATTAATTAATTCGAACCTGAAAATGCCCAAAGCTGCTTGAAGAAGTCCGGCAAAGAATGTTGCTGTGAAAGCAAGATGAAGATAGAGTTTTGGGTTCTCATTTGCATTAACTTCATTACTCAACATAGAGCCTATGAGCAGTGATCCAACAGCAACAGTCCCCACTGCTAAATCCCTTGAGCTTCCCATTATTGCATATATTAATGGAGGAACAAAGCTAGAATCTGATGCATAAAAAACCAATCTTAATTTATACCCATATTAAATATATACACCTGTGTTTTTAGCATAGTAGAATCACTTACATAGGCCAAGAATTGGTGGCAAGTTTGCAAGCTTTGCATAACTTATGCCCTGAGGAATTGCAAGGCTGGCTATGGTAATCCCAGCAATAAGATCAGACTTGAAAAACTTGAAACTGTATCGTGGGCCCCACTCGAGTATGGGGAAGAGATACTGGAGGCCTAATATGAACTTCCTCCTTGGTGGCTGGTTCTTGAATTGCCGGAGTGGATCATCAGGGAAGAATGTCTCTTTTAGCATGTTTTTCAATGACTTCACGAAAGGTTGCAGTGGTGGGATTTCCACTCGATGCTTACTATCAACATTATTTGTCGATGAATAGACATACTCGGGGTTGCCCATTTTTAGCTAGCCTCAAAACTAAGTGCTGCTAAAATAGGTAAGTCTTAATTTATATGTACCTAGGTGAGGGATTTGGCGTGGGACTAGAATTAGAAATATTGGTAGTAGAGGCTTCAATGCTGAGGTTATGATGGTATCATTGGGAGGATTTATAGTGGAGGGAAATGAATGTATCTTTTCTAGTGCGCAGAAGGACCCATAAACATTGCACACAGTATACATAACTAAACGAAAAATATTACACACAATACACGTGTAAACACATTGCTATGTCAAATTAATGTATCTGCCCGAAATACACCTTTTCATGGTCGGTGCGTAGATGAGGAGAAATGATCATTATTTAGGAAAAATAATATTTTGAATAGTGATTATTTGAAAAATGTGAGATTAAAAATCAAAAAAGTTTTAAATTTACAAGTTAAATATTTTATTATGTGAGTGTATGATTGAAAATAAGTATAAGAATTAAATAGTTTGATTTTAAATGGAGATGAACAGAAGCTAAGTCTTGTTTGATTAAGTTAAAAAGTAATTTTTTAGTAAATTTTGATAAAAGTTTTGATGAAATGTATAATTGAAAAATGGATTAAAAAAATGTGCGGTTTTCATGAGATGTTTCGTTAAAAATGAATTTGAAAAAACAAAAAGTTTGGAATGATTTTATGTTGATTTTACATATTTGGAATATCCCATTTGCCGGGCAATAACCAGATACTTCTTTTAGCTTTCTAATTAAATTAATCGTGATTATGGTGTCAGTTAGGATCTTTAATGAGATAATGAAATGAAATTGAATTCCCTAATTTGATTTGATTAAGACAGTTTTATTAATTAATCCATATCTAACAGTGCCTACCCTTCTGATATTTCATTAAAATGAATCCATTCAAGATTAGTTTTGACCCTTCAACAGATCAATTTTATAATGTTACAGGTAATACCATTAGTTAGATTCAGGTAAACACAGTACAGACTTAAATCAAGTGCAAATTGTTGATTTATAAATTCGACAATGCTGCGAGGTCAATAAATTCCAACTTCACTTTCCTCCACATGTATGTTACATGTGTATTTGTAAGTGACCGTTGCTCCATCGGGGACGAGAAGATTGCAGGCACTCCGGCGCTCATGTTAAAAGGTAAATATGTTTTGTATATTTGAGTATGAGAGACACAATGGACGAAAATATTGATGCATGGCTTGAAGAGAGAATGGTGGATTTGCAATGCGTACATATGGTGTTTATTGTTGCATTGCTAGAGTCAATTTACCTTTGGGAGGTAGATGTGTGAGCTTTTATATCAAAATAAAGGAAGTGATGTCTATTAGATGTTTGACAAGTGATTTCATCTTGATGACTCACTAATCATAAAATATGTCAATCCCAATGTAGTAAAATATTGGTAGTTGTGCTATTTGTACAGACTCATTTGCACAAATGAGTCTGTGCAAGTAGCTTTATTCAAATATTGGACGGGTGTATGTGCTACAAGTTATCAAATTGCAAGGTATGCAGAGTATCTTTGTACAGAATGTCTTTAGACCAATGTAATATTTACAACATGTGCCATTGATAGAAGAGGCCTACCACCTAAAAAATATACTGCAGCAAGAGGATGCACACCTCACCTTGAGAGTAGCATTTGTGGCGCTAGTATTATCATCTTGGGAGAACCATTTTGAAGTAGTCCCCCATTTTAGATGAGGTGCCAAACACCTTGGAGAGAGTTAGAGGAGGGAAGTGGGTAGAGCAAGAACGACCTTGAGCGACCTCTTGTTTTGTCTTTGCTTAGCTGGCTATCACGTAAAAATTAAAAATTGTATGATTATACATTTCCCAAATTACATTAATAAGGGTTGCCCTTTCTTTAGAACGCTTCATAACAAATGGTAAATAATATAAATAAAAATTGAGTAATGTCATTCATAGTGGAGACTATTAATAGTCGTCCTATGTGACATACGCATGGATCTTCACTATGAGTAGCAACCTTATTGTTACTTTCCGTATATGAAAAAGATAGGCTAAGCCTCTTTGAAGATTTGTTTTTCCCTGCAAATTTCATCTTATTTTATACCCTTCATGATAATTTCGAAACTATAATTGAAGAACTTGATTACATGGATGAAATTTTCTCCTAAATTATGGAAATCAACTAGAAAATGTCGAACTTCTAACTTTTAGCGAATGGCGATAAATTGACCAAGAGTGCTCTAGTAACATAATGTGGCATAGATAAAAAGAAATCAAATGTATTAAGGGTGTAACACATACCATCTTATTATTACTTTTGCAGGGTGCAGGGTGTAACATATACCAATGGCTGAGGAATTTGCAATCAAAAGTTCACTTCTTCAGTATCAAAAAATTTTGAAACATTTCACATAAGCTTGGTAGCTTTTGACTTACTATTTTAAAACTGTTTTCACTTTTATAAAACACTCAAAACTTTTTTGGTATGATATTTTTAAATATGTATTTAAAAAAAAAAGATTAACTCTTGTTTAAGCCCTTTTTTTTTTTTTTGGATTAATAGATTTTTGAAAATAGTAATTTTTTGGAGAATGTGTGCTTAAAAAAAAAATTAGAATCCATATGTCATATTATTTTAATAAGAGAATGTGTAGTTGAAAATGAACTTTGAGAAAAAAATGAGTTTTAGAGAACTGGAATTTGAACAACGGCTAAATCTATAATATAAAACTCAAAATATATTTTTGAAACTTCGTGTTTCAGTGCACTAAAAACACTCAAAACATGAAAACAAAATTAATCCAATTCCTCATTTCCATGATTTTGGAGACGATGGAAATTCATGGAAGATCATGATGAGAATCTTGTGAAACTCCATATAGAAATTCCACTTGCAAATTGTGGTCAACGCCAAACATTTCATCTTATTTCAATTCGGTCCATACTTCATGATTTTTGAACGATTTTGGTCCTTTTCGTCCTAATATTCATTATTGATCCCGAAACTTTCAAAAGCTTCCATGTTAACTATAATTTCATTCCCAAACTTTTGATAAGTTGAATTTCACTCTCGAAACTTGCTACTTTCATCCGATTGCTTCTTAATACTTCTTATTAATCTTGTGCAATTTGATTAGTTTTCAATTTCTCCAATTCAACTCTAATTAGGCTAAAACCCATCATTTTTGCTCCAAATGCATCAAAATTCAGGTTTTACCTATAATAATAATAATAGTTACACTAAATTAAGTAGAAATGCACTCAAATTTACAAATATAATTCATGTTTATAAGCATCAATAAACGTGTAAAATATACTTATCAATTTTTCCAACATTAGAGGAAAAAGGCAAGTAGAAGATTTAATTTTGAGCGTGAGAGTGCATATACATGTGGAAAATGATTATGAACATATAAAAATACTTGTCGGCTCGATGATACCACACCAAATCAATGTCGACATGAGGATCATAGAAACAGTAATAAAAGAAATAAAAAATACTTGAGGCATGTATGACGTAGGGATCAACTACAATTTTGAAAACTCTATATACCGAAAAATAATAATAATAATAATAATAATAATAATAATAATAATAATAATAATAATAATAATAATAATAATAATAATAATAATAATAATAATAATAAGGGTTGTTCACTTTTGCTTAGAAATTTAATTTTTTTTTTCTAATATAGTTAAATAGACCCAAAATCCACAACTAGAAATAACAAATCACACCACATATATTGTATTATGTTACACTTTACATACCAACCTTTTAATTATTTTTATTATTCAAAAGATCAATTATTATTTCAATTTCATCTAGGTGTTTGATTTTTCCTCATTTTTGATCCCTCCATAAATTGACATTTAGTTGAATCTTATCGTTGCACATTTTACATAATAATTTTTCATTTTCATTTTTCAAAATAAATTATATATTTTATTAAACATTTATAAATTCTTTTCTTCTTTGAAACTTTCTTGAAGAAAGAAAAAAGTATGTGCAATTATACCGATAAAATTATGTATACATTCTAAATATTATTTCAGTTAAGGATATTTTTATATACTCAACTATTTATAGTAACATATATATAAAATTTTCAGCTGACTGTATTCTTTGTACAATAATTCTACTTCAACAAAGTTGGGTTACAAAAGTGACTTTACAAAGTGTGTTGGTGGAATCCAAGCCACTTATTTCAAATGATTTAAAAATCTGTTTTTGAAATGATTGTGTAAATCCAACTTTGTCATCCAATTTTGTCAAACTCCTTTGTCATTTTAGCATAACTCTTCTTTGTAACCATTATATGAAATGCAGTTTGTAAATCGTAACTTTGTAGAACACAATACGTGAAATGTAATTACTCTCTATATATAAAAGGTGTATTTCCTATTTTCGATTGTATTAGGTTTCTTTCTTTCATGTATTATTGTCAAGAAAAGTCAATAAGACATGACCCTTTGTTCTTCTATAAATAATTAAGTCAAATTCTCCCACTTTTTTGCTAATTCGCCAAACATTATATCTTATGAAGGGAAATGATAGAACATGTCATGTGGCAAGACCCATTAATGAAAACATTTTGGTTTAAAAAGTGATAATAATTCATGTTTGTGAAGTGAATTCCACTTGTCAAATAATTAAATAGCTTAATTTGACCCCCCTTTTCAAGCATGCCATGATGACTGTTCAAATTAATGCAATTCAAATTAATGCAAGAACGAATAAATAACACAATACAATAGTGATCAGATAATATAATTTGAAAAAGGTGTAAGAAACATTGGATCAATTATCAGTCTTTAAGAAAAGCCCAAAATTATGTGAAATTCAAGCAAATAATTTTTTTTTTTTTTATTATGACCATGGGTGTCTATACTAGCCTACGCGCGCTTCGACTAATCCCATGGGATTCTAAAATTTATAGTCGGATACTTATCTCAGTGGCCCTGAGGAAACTCAAACTGATGACCATTGGAGAGCAAACTCAAATCTTGATCACTGAGCTACCCCTCAGGGTTTAAGCAAATAAATGACTAGCATAAATTATAATCTAGCAACATAATTGAGCAAGTCCAAATGTCCAATAGATAACGAACTAAAATAGCAATTTTGATTAACAAGGGGGTTGTCGACATTCTCTCCTGGTCATTGAGTTGAATTACTATGTAAATTTAATTGTTGAATCTTCGAAATATATGGAACAAATACTTGAGATAAGGAAGACAACCTATTTATTCGTAATCAGTCACATCCAATCCAACTTAATATATATGCTATTGAATTTTCTATTTCGATGTATTCATATGAATAATCATCCATTTAAGCTTGTTGTCGGTAAAAAAATGTTTCATTATTGTATAAACCACTATGAATATATACTTCAAAATCTGCAAAATGTGCGGCCACCGTGCGGACTCCGAGCTCATCTTTGACTTTTCCCTTTTATAGTTGATCCAAGGCCACTTATTAAGCTCTACCCTGATTACTTAGCAAGTTACCAACAAGCTTTATGGACACATCAATAGAGCCATGCACTATCTTAACTAATCTTTATCCGAAGTGATTTGTTGCTCTAAACTATCTTGATTGATGGACATGGGCGATGGTTGTCTTTCAAGTGAGCATGTCATTTTGCACGCAATGGCATGTGTTAGCTTCTCGTCCATTACCTCTTGTAGCACTAGAGATAGATGTCGGTAGCTTATGTTGAGAATCTACTTAACATGCACAGCGGAAATAAAACAATTTTTTATTTCCACCAGAAATCGCCTTTGTATTTAGATAAAAATTGTGAAAAAATCATACATTTTCTACATCTGCAAACTCCTTTGCTTTACTTGCGTTCCAATGACCTTGATCTGTCACCCACAGTTATCCAATTGTCCAGCCTCCAACGGGTTACCACACGGAGAACAGATTGCAACTACCAGGATTTTCTCCTCTTGTGCTAGCAATAAATTATGAGAAAACTGTATGGATTGAAAAACTCTAGCCATGTATTTATATAAGCCCAAACGGGTCTGGCCTGGTCCGGTCCAATATTTAATTAATCCATTTAATTAAATTTGATTCGTGAATTAATTAATCCAATTAATTAATTCGGGCCTATAAATTTATCCAACGATTGTTAAATTAATTAATTGACAAATTGTAATTTTCTAATTCTCTTTTGTGTGTGACCCATCAGGTTTCCGATCACGATACCTAACGACATGAAATATTATTTTGATCTAATCAAAATTGATAAATTAAAACACCTTTTTAATTTATCATCAATTCACACTCGTCGTCCCAGATTGATATCTAACAATGTGTTAGAGCAATACATGTAATGGAAAATGTCATGTGGTATGACAAAACCAAATTCGTTCGTTTACCATGAAATTATAATCCCTTCGTCAATATGATCTGATCAATTACGAGATATGGAAGTGTGTCAATCTCGAAATATCGATCATATCTTTCACTCCACTATTAAATCAATATAAGTCGAAAACTCATTTTCAACTTATGAGTACACATTGGCCAAGAATTTTGTTGTCGACTTAATTGAATGAAACGCAGTTCATAATCTCCTATTATTGAAGTGTGACGAATCCTCAATTGGTCATTCACAACCTTCATACGATTCTTGACATACCCGAACGATATCGTATTAGGGGCCCTTGACAGAGCAACATCCAACACCGTCAAAGCATGACCGTCCTCATATAAGTTACTATGACGACCTCAAGTCAAAAGGATCAATCCCACTACCGAACGTTAGAGATTAACCACTGACACTCAGATACTTATCCATGTGGAATCTCTCTGCGGGTCTCCAATGTTTTATTCTATAACAAAACATCTACGTGTTCATTTAAGTGTCACCGCACTTTAGCTTGTGAGATCAGAGACTTCACAAGTAAAAAATGCCACACGTGATGATCTATCCGTAATAACGATATCCGTATCTCGTTATTACTTATGACCACAGACAATTTAAGATTCAATCATATGTAATTTGTATCTCATAATCACAACTCCTTGTAATTAACAAATTACGAAGATTTGAATCTACATACTCTATTATTCAATTTAATTGTCTATTAATTAAATAATAGATCTATCATTAAATTACACTAATTATATATCAAAAGTATTTATGTCCAAAGTTGATTGGACTCAGGACATAACACTTACAGTTTAGGTAATTTCCATGTCTCAGTATATAGGTGCTAGAGCTTCTAGCCTTCGATGGTGACAAATGAGAGCTTCGTCTCTATAGAGCTTGTCAGCTATGCTTCATAGCTCGAGGTTAGCTACACATGTCCAATTAGGACGATGTGTGAAAGTTGAAACCTCAACTTCTTTATTTGCTTATCGCGAATGGTTGCATAACATTAGCCGGAGGTCAACTATGACCTCCTTGACGTGAGTTATTAAAGTGGAGTTTAGACATTCTACTTGTAGCCTTTACGACTCTAGAGCCCAATAGAATGGTATGAGCCATAGCTCAACTCCTCCATTCTCGTCCATTTCTATTGTGGTTTATTGTATGCTCCAACTCTAGTTGGTCGAGCTCTAGGTCAGTTGGGCTTTTAGCAGCTAGTGTAACGAAGCTCATCATACACAGGGTGGACCTACTTGAGCATTGAGCCTAGCGAAATCGGCCGCCCTCACTCAATTTTTACATTTTTAGTTTTTCTCCAATTTTTTTAGGTTTTCAAATTTTTTTCCAAGGTTTTTTTATTACGGCCCTAAGGTTTTTTTTTTTTTTTTTTCGCTTCGCCCCCACTGAACTTTCGTCCTAGGTCCGCCCCTGATCATACACAACTGATGATCTTTATTTTTCCTTAACTTTTTATTGTGTAGGTGAGTGATGATCTTTTCACATGCAATGGTCAATAAATATGACAATATTCATGCCTTGATAGATATAGGTTTTTATATATTACTCTTATTGAGATTAAAAAAAAAATACTAATACTTAATATACGGCAATCTTCAAATGCTGTTGCCTCATGATTTGATGGATATTGTAAACAAATGTATAGAGTTACTCTCAATTTAATAGAATTATTTGAAAAATATGCACATAAGGTAATTAAACCTTATTTGCTAGAGATTCTTTGAAAATTCATTTTTTCACTCATTTTTTAATCACATTTTTTTCAATTAAATAAATTTTTATGCCGATATATAATTTTTTCCAATTTTTTAACCACGGATTATCCAAAAATTTACTTTTTACAAAAGTTATTCTCAAAAAATCCAAATCATACAAGATCCGAAAGTAGTGAATGGTGTATAGTAAAGTTTGATTAGACAATTTGTACACGCAACTCTTTTGGCAATGGATTCTTTTTTCGATGATAAATATGAAACAGCAATAAACATTTTATCCACGGGAAACAGTGTTATCATTAAGACAAAATATGGACGCAATTGACTCTACTTGAATTATTGGTTTGACCTAATGGAATGGGGCTTCTAAGCTTTTCGAAAGCACCACAAGTTAGCCACCCCATTAGCAAAAGTGAAAAATGTGGCCAAGAGGATCTTCCATTCAACGGCTACAGAGTATGTACCAATAATAATATAACAATATTCTAAGCTGAACTGCTGTTGTGGAACAGTTCAATTTGTCTTTCGAATCTCCATTTTGTTAATAATTCGACCGACAAAGCAAGAAATATGAGCATATACGACTCTTCAATTATCCGTCGTTTGGCCCCCATTATTCCATATTATAATGAGAGGATTAGTAATTTTTTGAAGAATACGTAGTTAAAAAAGAGAGTTTTTGGATTTATGCGTAATATATAGAGAAAAATAAATTATAATTTACTGAAAAATAACTGGGGCCAAACGGAGGCAGAACGTGAGGACACTGTTAATTGCATGATAATAAGGTCAAGAATTTTGTGCCATTAGCATTTCTCCACAAATGCACCTGGTCGGTTCAACCAACACATCACATGCATATATGTGCTTACGTCCATGTCTATGTTATATTACTCTTTAAGTGCACTAGCATGATTATTTTCAATAATTAAGTTTAAGAGGACATTCGAGAATTTTAAGAAAACATACCTAGGTTATGTTTGATTCCTATTTTTGGTTAAAATGACTTTTATAATATTGATTTTTTTTTTTTTTAATAATGCATGTATGGTTAAAAAATAAAGAAAAAAATTTAGGTTTACTTACAAAATTATTTTCTCCAAAGTTAAGAAAAATAAAATTTTAGAGAATGGAGCTAAAAAGGGTCTTTGTATAATATGAGACAAATTAATCGTCTTAAATATGAAGTGTAAGAGAAATTAATGAGCTCTGGTCTTTGCAAATCAAGAGTTCAGCCAATGAGTGGAACCACAATGAAGTTAAGCCCTATTTGAACCCCATTATTTCAAATTAAAATGTGCGGAATAGTATATTTTTGAATAATGAGTGGTTGAAAAAGGAGGAAATTTTTTTATTTATGTGTAATATTATTTTATGAAAGATAGCGTGATTGGAAAAAAAAAAAGAGAGAAAAATAAAATTTAATTTAACGGGGACTAAGATTTTAACTTCTCGTATCTTTTTACTTATACGGTACAAAATCAGCCACATAAATTTTATTTTATTTTATTTTATTCTTAGTGGAGATTGGAGTGAAAGGAAGGTACCGAGTCTTGAATCCTTGACTTTCATTGTCTTATAAATTTCTAGGAAACTATGATTTGTGTTAACGGATACGTTCAACATCGAACAAATGAAAATATAAACCAACATTATAAAATTATTTAAGTTTCTCGTCTTGACGATGTTAACATTTTAAGATGAAACTACAGTATTAATATGATATTTAAACTCATTAAATTTCAATCAATTCGATTTAATGACGACTCAAAAGAACACATGAATTTCAAGATTAATCTACTCAAAAAAGCTACTATCTTGCAATTGCATGTTAATGGAATAAAAATATAAATTTCTGTATAAAGGTTTAAGTTACTTTTCTTAACATACCTGACATTTTAAGATAGAAGCCAAATTTTAATAATTCGATGATAAAGCTTAGACAATTATTGTTATGGTCAAATTCTACGTAAAAAATTTAATCACAATTCTTTTAAAAGGGAAAAAAATTGGAGAGTGCAAGTGTGCTACATACAAAAAGAATATTTTGTTAGCCTAGTTTGGATATCTAATGATTATGTTACCGATATATAAAATTGTCTAAAATAACTAAAATAACTAGGAAGTAAATTTCGATATCATAAAGAAATTTTGGACGTGTGCCAATGTCATGGCAATTGTTGATTCTTATCTATCGGCATGGACGATGTATCTTCCACTTTAAGTTCTTTGTGTCATGTCTGAACATAAGTTATCTTGTTCTAATTTCTTCTCCTAAAAGGAATGTAATCACTTTCAAGGTCTATGGTAAATGACCCCTAGATGGTCAACAAGACCTCTTTGCCCCCACAATAGTTCATCCTATAGACACCCGTTGCAGGGCGTAAAGGTTAAGGCGAATTCATTTTCGTGAACAAACTACATCTTTTAAAAAAAAAGTTAAACCCTAACCTTAAGGGTCCCCCACCACCTCTGCCCTGGAGTATCGTGAGGGAGGTAAATCGCAGGTTATGCCTCCAAAGGTACAGGATGGAAGGCTGCTTGTACACTTGCACTTACCCAAGAGCCAAATCCATATTTCAAGATTCGAACCCTTGACGCAGCAGCCTCAAGCAAAGCTGAATTTCTCCACCCTCCCCTTTTACCACTTGGAGATGTACCCTGGGGGCACAAACTACATCTTTTAACTATCATTGTATGTAGTGTCAAGTATAATATTTACTCCATATGCTATTTCTTCTTGAAATTAAAAAATATATATATATACTTTCAAGGTTTATGATAAATGACCCCTAGATGGTCAACCAGACCCCTTGCCTCATGATGATTCATCCTATAAACACCCGTTGTATGGCATATATAGAGGGTAAGATGAATTCATTTCCATGAGTGAACAACATCTTTTAGCTCTGAGAGCTTTTCTAGATGCCTCCATACTTGTTGAATGGCTACGTAGCTTCAACACTTAAAACCCGTCAATCATTTTGACTGTGCAAGTTGTGCAAGCACATGGTGTAACAATTGCATATCTGTAATGCTTATCCAATATTATACAATTCACTTTATTTTTCTATTTTTTTCCCCTTTTATTCTTTATGAAGAAATGATATAGCCTGCAGCACGGGTGACGTTCAAGTTTGGGCCCAATAAATAGTTGAGCAATATACAAAGCCCACAATATTGGTTGAGAATCCGAAAAATGGAGATTTGAAAGGAGTGGTTCTTAAATGATGACAACAACATGAAATATGGTCCCCTACCACCACTCTATATACATGGTCTTGGAGAATTCAATTATTCTAAAAGGTTGGTGAGGGAGAGGTCAACCCCGCGCAGTCCACATTGATAATGAAATCACTTGTACAACATGATCTAGGTTTTATTTGAGGTGGACTTTTTTGAGAATAAATTTTGAGAATGTGTTTATATATATATATATATATATATATATATATATATATATATATAGAGAGAGAGAGAGAGAGAGAGAGAGAGAGAGATTATGCTCAACATATAATTAAAGAGTATGATTAGGATGAATGAAATGTAGTTTTCTTTGGCATTTACAATAAAACTTACTGTCTTCGAATGTGGTAAGTTTAATTTTTGCATCTTTAGATGAAGGTCAAGTGAGGTCAAATCCCCCTTACCGCCCTTAAATATGTCCTTCTTAATCATCATTACTAATAAAACATGTCACATTTCATTGTTAAAAAAGCATATCCTACGGAAAAAACAAATGGACGAGGAAAAAAAACACTTATGATACTTGAAATGTAATTCTCTTTCAAGTCCATCACAAGGAAAATGAAAATCAAGATTGATTTTATCCGGTATCAAATGGGAGCTTGGACAAATTAAAAATTGCTCCTACTACTCAGTCGAGAGCCTTGAGCATTATACAAGGGCGTGCCGTAGGATTATCCTATTACCTTCTATAATTTGACAAATTCACTATGTAAACAGAGAGGTAGAATCAAAATACAAATTAAAACTTCCATTACAAAACTTTCATCCTTCTCTCAAACTCTCACAATATAAAATATGCCCTTGTTTGATTCCCATTTTGGGGAAATAATGCATTTTGAGTAGTAGATTGATGGAGAATGTGTGGTTAAAAATTAAAGAAAAATTTTGAATTTGCCGTGTGGTTCTTCAATTGCCAAGTCTCCATTTTTGCACTATAATGTAATAAGCTTTCTTCCCTCCACTTTTAGTTAGCTGTCCTTATACTTTGATCACTTTCTTTCCTTTATACCTTACGTTTTACATTTTCCTTCTTTTATCCCCTTTCATTTTTTCCCTTTTATTTTCGACAGGATTGTTAAAATAAATTTAACACGCACTATATATTTGGAAGAAAACTCGATAAAATATTTGTTGTGTTAAATTAAGTGGAATTAGAAAAGATTAAGTAAATCGAGATGCAACTAAGTTTATCAATTGTCGTGTTCGTCCGAAGTATAAAGATTTATTTGTGACATCTTCCAAGAAACAATTGGAGCTAAAATATTAAGTTTTCCTGAGAAAAAACTAATATTCTGACTTGTAAAAGATTTGGGTACATTGAACTGAAATAGATGATTCTTGCACCTTTTTCTCATTGTTGATCTAAATTCCACTTATTAGCCAACTTTTGTTTACCAAATATATACACTTCATAATTTCTTTTTCAGACGCTCCCACTTCTCCGATTTTTTTGCCGACTCTTAACTGACACCCCATGAATGAGATTCCAATAGAGCTCATTTTTAGGGTAAATTTTTTTTTTTTTTTTTTTTTTTGAGGTGATCTTGTGGTGATTCTCAAAATTTCAAAAAAAAAAATTCATTTTTTTGTTTTGAGAAACTAACAAAAAGAACGCATTTTCAACAATTTCAAAACAAACACTCAAAACAAAAAACTCAAAATGAATTTAAAACTCAAAACACAAAACTGAAACACAAAAAGAACACCCCCTTAAGTTTTCCTGAGAAAAAAATAATATTCTGACTTGTAAAAGATTTGGGTACATTGAACTGAAATAGATGATTCTTGCACCTTTTTCTCATTGTTGATCTAAATTGCACTTATTAGCCAAATTTTGTTTACCAAATATATACACTTCATAATTTCTTTTTCAGAAGCTCCCACTTCTCCGATTTTTTTGCCGACTCTTAACTGACACCCCATGAATGAGATTCCAATTGAGATGAATAATGGGCAAAATGACACTGACCATAAACTAAGCGTCTATTCGATGCCCATTATTTCATCAAAATGAGTTTTGTAATAGTGAATTTTTGGAAAATATGTAGATAAGAAATAGGAAAAAGTTTTGAGTTTACATGCAAAATATTTTATTATGAAAATGTGTGGTTGAAAATGAATTTTGAAATAATGAGAATCAAACGGTGGCTAAACTTTTTTCATTATGATATTTTTGGTTCGATGTTTGGTTAGAAGTATAAAAAATAACTAAATTCTTGTTTGATCCCTTTTGTTTTTAAATTTATTTTTCCCCAAATTTATTATCAAATGCACATTTTATGGGATCAACAACTTTTATGAACTTTTTAACCATACATTTTTTTAACTTTTATCAAAATCTACTAAAAATCTAAGTTTTTTCTACATCGTGAGCTAAACTTTTACCTACCTTCATAACCGATATTTTGTTTGTGTTTAGGTTTCATTAGAAGTGACTTATTATTTTTAATCAAAGTTAAACTTTAATTTATAGATATTATCATAGACTCTCACGTTTCTAACCACGTCAAAGACACATCCCTCACGTTTTAAAAATATTACTAACATCTCGTGTTTCTAGTTTGTGATCTGTGAAGCCCTTGTGAAAATTCCCTGTACGCCAATCATCGATCTAAGTATAAATTGTTGATACTTAGACTGTTGTAATATTTAAAACTTCATGTCATTTATGCATTATTTAAACCCTTCCATAAAATCGTCTCGGTCTATTGTTGAAACTAATTATACTAATTCGTAAACTTTACCATCCATTTCATTAAGCTTAATTAATTATTTTTTAAAATATGATTTAAATGGTTAAAAAAAACAAAAGAGAGAGAGAGATTCGGAGTGGGTTCGGAAACTTCTAGGGAGATGTCATGTTCTTCATCCCTGCCTCCTGTAACATTAGGGGTGGGGCAATTCAGGTAAGTCGGGACAAAAAAAATTTGTAATTTCTATTGTAAAAGTGAAAGAATGAAAAAACATATGCATTTACGAGCATAATATAATGGATGTTTAAGTTTGTCACTTGATGTAATTGCTTTCGATATAGACTATGACTTTTAAATGAAAGGGCCATATTACTGCATAGATAGAATGAAGTTTTTATTGTTCTTAAAGACAATTTAGGTATTAAAAATTCATATTCAAAATTAGAAATGAGATGTTAGTAATATTTTTGAAACGCAAACTGTTATTTCTGATATTTTCAGAAAGATTAAGTCCATGTTTGAGCCCCATTTTTTCTCATTATTTTTTCTACAGTACTCATTTTCGGTTACACATTTTTCATTAAAATAATATTACACGCAAATCAATTTTTTTCATTTTTAACCATGGACCATACTACACAAACATAATGGTTGACATGCAGGATGACCGTACACTCACACCTCGAGGGTCGGACATTATTTTATTCATGCGGAGGTCCATGCTCCATGTGAGGGTCGGTCACCAAAATTCGGGTACTTCGGCATTTTCCTTTAACCATATATTTTCCATCAATTTAATATTTTATAATACATTAGAAGAAATTAATGTGGCTCAAACAGGGCGAAAGTAATGCCTTTGATACTTTCTCTTAATTTTTAACCACACATTCATTAATACATTTCATGGAACTCGTTATTTCATTAGAATCTCTTTACAATGAAATTCCATTTGGATCTACATAAAACATGTATCAACTATCTAAATTGTTTCTCTAAATTACCATTAAAAGGGTACACTTAAATTGCTTTATATTTCTCATTCCACTCATTTAGTACGACCACATATCCATCTTAAAATTCTCATTTTTCTATGTTCTTTACTTTTCGTCAAATTCAATCAACTTTTCAGTAGAAGTGGACAGAACCACTTAACTAATAAAGATGTCAATAAGAGAATGGTGGTCCGCAGTAGCAGATATATTCAATTGGACTTTCTGCAAATGAGCATCAAGAATGCTTCTACCCATATCAGAGTGTCCCAACAATCATAGCCCATAAAACATGCGTTCTTCTATCACAATTGGCCGGTAGCCACATGTTTTGCCCTTTGTTAAAGTGATTCTTGATGGCTTCATCCTCATATATAGGTTTGCATGTCTTCTCAAGTATCTGGTGTCTACCTAAGATTCTGTGTTTTTGTTTGTGTTTCTTCTTCAACAATAATTTTTATCGGAATGCCAACATGCTTCTATTATTGAATTCATTCGGTTTGATAGTATCCGTTTTGAGATTCAAACCCACATGAAGTTCTAACTATCTATCGGAGAAAAAGAACAAACGAATCTTGTAGGATTTTCAAGAAATTTTTCGATTTCTTTCGAAAGCAGATGATATAACCTCTATTAGATATTGCTAAAAATCACGTTTTTAAGAGATAACCTTAATAGTTAATTATGTGTAGTTGAATAATTGATAAATGCTAGGGGGTCATGAAATATTAACTAAACCAAAGAGGTACATAATATACAAGATTAGATAGTACTCAACGGTGTTATATAAACAAAATAAGTTAAAATCTTATTCCTCAATCGTCCAATTTTGTCAATCCCATGAACCAAACACCCTTCGTGTTAACTAGATTGCGAGATTTTTATTAATTAAACTAACATGGACAAAGGGACATAGTTCTAAGATAACGTTTAGCAAAAACAAATCGTAAATTATTCAAGTTACATTTTTCAACATAAATTTGTTTAATTTTCTATACAAACATAGACTTAAGTATAATTTTTACGATATTGTATATTCAAATTGAAGTTGAATTTATAAAGTTAAAGTTCAAGATGACTTACTAAAACTTTGTGCTATATGACATTTTATATTCAGATTCCTTATCAAATTAAAAACAATAAGAAAAAGCCAAAAATGTATGACATAGTTGGACCCCCTTCAAACCAAATCTTTTTCCTTTTTCATTCCTTGATACGCATTCAGATCAAAAGAATCGTCCTATCGAGGCTCATGTGGTCGAGTGTGTTCATCAAGTCAATGTTTTGGTATTGCCTTTTCCATTTCTCTTACCCCTTCTTCTTTTGCCTTTATCTTTATTAAGTTATTAATTGGCTTTCAACATTTTACCCTTTTTAGAATTGTTAGACGTCATTTTCTATCTTCAACCATACCCTTAAAAGCAAAATTAATTATTCAGTTTGTCATCTACGATTTATAAACTATCAATTTTACCTATATTATACTCTCCCAATGGTCGGACCATCACACTCTCTACCTCTTTCCAACCCCAACCCCAACCCCAACCCCAACCCTTGCACCCGATATTCCTCATTTGTTCTTTAACTATCTCTACAGTAGAGGTTAGGCTACCAGGAGCCGAAGGTCGACCAATCGTTCTAGGAAGTGGGAGTGAACAAGTTTAGCTAAATTTAAAACGTACTTTCTTATAAGCACAATATTAGTTTAGCCAACATGCCCATACCTCTATTCATTAGTACTTGATAACGTTATAGTCTCTCTTATAAAATAAAGATTATAAAATTTAATTTGGATCAACGAGATCGATGCTACCAAAAAATGTATGTAGAACGACTAGTGGTTCAAATCCAATCTTAACTCAAATCCATGGAGACACTCCTTTCTGAAAGCATTTCCTATTTCACCAATGACAACATGTATATTATAGACACATCAATAACATCCCAATGTAATCTCCTAGACTAATCAATAACTACATCACCCATCAATGTGTTCCAGATCTCTTCGTACTCTCATCAAACAGTTGGTGAGCATATTTAATTCTACCACCAATTTAATGGGCATATTTAGAGGTTTCAAATATGTGAAGGATCAATTAAGAAGTTTCGAAAGTTGGAGGATCAAATTCAAGATTTTGCCTAGTTGGGGGACCATATAATAGATTTCGAATAGTTGGAGGACAAAATCAGAGTTTTAAAATAGTTGGAGGATCACTTTAGATGTTTAACATAGCTGAAAGATGAATTTAGATGTTACATATAGTTAGAGTATCATATCAGAGATTTCGAATAGTTTGAGGACCACATCATAGATTTCAAATGGACGAAGGATGAATTCAGAGTTTTTATATAGTTGGAGGATCAGTTTAGATGTTTTATGTAGTTGAAGGATCTAATTAGATGGTTTACATAGTTGACGGAATTAGATGTTTCACATAGTTGGAGGACTAAATCATATAATTCGAATAGTCGGGAGGATCATTTCGGAGTTTAACATACTATGAGGACCAATGCATAGATTTTACATAGTTGGATTGGTGGATCAGTTTAGATGTTTTACACAGTGAAGGGTCAATTTAGAAGTTTCACATAGTTGGAGGACGAAATCATAGATTTCTAATAGTTAGAGGTTGATTCAGAGATTTTACATTTCAGAGAGTTTTAATCATGCCTTTCCCACAAAGTCCAATCTGAATCTGCTAGCTTCGTCGTGTACTCGTGATGACTTGATTGAATAAAAAGCTACTTCTCTGTTAATAAAAAAAAAAACCATAAATATTTGTTTTATTTTTTATCAAATAGCAACTCAAGATCCCAGTTGGTGGAGGAGACATTTATCCCAACAAATGTGTAACTAACATTCAATTGTCTCAATCTAAATCTTCAAATCTATGTGGATTCAATTAATTAGCCTTTAAGGGTTCTGTGGTTAATCCATATCCAAATGGGAATAATGGATCATAATGCAAATCTCCAACATTCATTGGAAGCTGATCAACATTCTTGAACCATGTACGAGGAAGCTTTCCTGTAAAACCATAGTCACCAAATAAAACATCAGCAACTCCTTGACCTTCAGTTCCTGGAAGCCAAGCAGCTACCAGAGCATCAATTTGAGCAAGATATGGTTGAATGACGACTGGACGGCCTGTTATAAGAACGACAACACATTTCACTGAGCCACACACATTCGTAATGACACTCGGGCCTGGATCAGGAATTGTCAAGTTTAAGTTATCGCCGTCTGTCTCTGCGTACGGTGGTTCACCCACCACGACAATGGCGTAGGAGAAGTTGTTCGACTTTATATATCCAGTATCTGGATTCTCACTGAACATTACTTCTGTTTTAGGGTCGACGGTATTCTTTATGGCAGCAAGGATCGTTGTACCTGTTAGTGTAAAAAAAATCATTTAGATATTGAAACTACATAGCTAAAGTCAATTTCGGATTCTACAATTTACGACGTTATGAAAAGAAGCTACGAACTCTATATAATCGAGACATAAAATAGACTCTATTGATAGAGTTAGTGTAACGACTCAAGTCTCCGTGCTCAAGTCATTATATAATATGTAATATCCAATTTGAGAAACAAGTGTCATGATTCAACTTAAGTACCCATAAGACAGAGATATTAAAGTTAAATTTTGGGAGACAAGATAGAAACTCATGAGGAGTAAGATGAGCAGAGGATCTTTCAAAACAGACAGTATGTATTATAGTACCTATAAAAGCAAATACTCTATGCTAATTACCATGTGTAATGTTACCACTTTGTCCTTGCCATTGAATCGTCCACCCGCCACACTGATTACCAATATTGTCCGCATGAGTTCCGGCCACAAGTATCTTCGACGCCTTTCTCGAAAGTGGTATCAATTCCTCGTCGGCCAATCGACCATTTTTAAGCAAAACAAGTGATTTTCTCACTGCTTCTCTTGCTAATTCTCTATGCTCCTTTTAAAATTACACAAGTTGATCAACTAATTAAACTTTGCCATAAAACAGAGGATTTTTCAATAAATTTAAAACTGACCTGACATCCTAGGTACTTAGCCATGCTATAATCAGCCAATGGGTTCTCAAATAGACCCACTGTGAATTTAACTCTTAAAATCCTCTTCACTGCATCGTCAATTCGGGTCATGGGTATGAAATTATTTTTCACCAACATGGTTAGACCATCAATGAATTCTGTGTAATTGTATGGAACCATTATCTGCAATTTACAATATCAATATGAATGCTTAAGAATTAATTTATATCAAAAATCAGATTTACTTTGAAACGTTGTGTATTCTTAAGAGCATATATAAACCATGTCGATGCCAGCATTGACTCCAGCTAGAATTGAATAGGTATAGTTTGCATGAGATGGAGAAGTCATTAGGTCAATGCCCTCCATATCAGATATAACAAATCCCTGCAACAATACGACGCCAGCAGAAAATTGATCTTAGGGTTCTAATTCAATTGGTCAAATACTTAAAAATGTACATATCGAAAATTCGGTTTACTCTGAAACGTAGTGTATTCTTAAGAAACCCAGTGACAAGGTCACGATTAGCATGCATTTTTACTCCATTCCAGCTCGAGTATGAGACCATGACTGTTGACACGCCCTTAATGATAGAATTATAGTAGGCTGGCATATGGATACTAAGTAATTCGTGTTTGCTCGTCACGGTATTGTTCGCATTGATGCCCTTGGTTGTACCACCATCACCCACATAGTGCTTCGCACAAGCTACAACCTTTTCTCTGTGTTAAAATTCAACTCAAATAGATTCAGTCCCAAGTGTTAGATTGGGTCAGAAGTGTAAATCGGATCAGACCAAGCTATCTTTTGCCATTCAGGTCATGGGCCGTGGGCACGACTAGGCTATAGAGGGGTCCACGGTCTAGGCCGGCACATTGTGACAAATCTTGACTAAGTTAAAGATACCAAAATTCAAAAAGTTCACTAGGTATATTCCAAAGAAAATTATTGATTGAGATCATGCTTGTATGTAGTGCTTGTCCTTGTGTTTAAAATTGTAGATTTTCCAGAACTAGATTTATTTTGTCAAAAATCACTGAAAGATAGATTTACATTATCGAAAACTTACTTTCCGTCAACATAAGGAATGCCTTTTCGAGAATTAGAAGGAATGTCTCCTTGTAATCCTGGTACAATCTCGGTCATTGCCCGAACTATCTTTGGATCTTCACTATAACTTTCATAACAACGGCCCCATCTTGGATCTCTACATACCTATTAATCGATCAATTGTTAATTAGTAATAATGATTTATTTTATCTTTATTACAGATTATAGTAAATACATTCAGATCAGACTAATTACTGCAATGCAAGGTGCAAAAGTATAAGGAATGCCTGTTGCTCTGATTTCAAGAGCAGTAGCAGCTCCAATCTTCTTCACCAGCTGAGGATCCCTATTCAAATGAAAACATATTCGCGTAAAATGATAGTGTTACGGGTTAAACTCTAATCCCTACTGCAAACAGAAAATCAGAAAATGAGCAAAATAGCTCGCCTGTGTTTTGACTATGCCCCTATTTGGTAATCGTTTTCTAAAGCTCATTTTTCTTCAAATTCATTTTCAACCACACACTACATGGGAGAATAAGGAGAAGAACAAGAAACGGACCATTATATCATAAAATTCATCATTTTTATCCACTTTTTAACCATACATTTCATCAAATTTTATCAAAATTTACTAATAAATATCTGATTTTTATCTAAACCAAACAGGGTCTATGTGTTATTCACATAAAACGGCCACTAAAACACTTGTGTCTCATAGGAATATTAGGGAGACTGAATAAAAATCAGCTTATAACTGCATCTCTACTTGCCTTGTAGCTCCAAGACCAATATTGTGGGGGAAAATTGTAGCATTATAGGCGTTGTTGTGTCCATGAAGTGCGTCAATCCCATAAATCATCGGTATTCCAAGACGAGTCGATAAAGAACCCTTCTGGAATTCATTCACCATGTCGACCCACGTCTCGGGAGAGGCCTGTTGAGCTGGAACGCTACCTCCTCCACTCAACACACTCCCTATTCGAACAACCAAAAATTAGTCGAAATTAAAATAAACTTAGCAAAATCTCATTTGGTATCCATTCAGAAACAGACTCATGCCCATAAACTATGAATATTTGTAGATACCTATATAGTATTTCTTCATGACTTCAGCTGATGCCACGGACCGTTCGATTTGAGTCATTTGGCCTATTTTTTCTTCTAAGCTCATCCTGCTCATCAGGTCCTTGATTCTGCGATTCAATGGCCGGTTAGAATCTTTATAAATCGTGTATTCTGCATTTCCTATAGCCTCCCAGCAATACAACACCAGGATAACAATCAAGAATACAGGAATTTTGGCCATTTTTTGGCACAAAAAATCAATAAAAGATGACTGTTTTGGAAAATTGCAGACCAAAACTCAATCGAACAATCGATATAATGTAATCATATATATAATAATTGCAGACCAAGAATTCTGAATTTGCTTTAAGAATAAGATAAGTATTGCTTATTTGCAGTGGTTAATAAAATCAATTGCGCGTGTAGAAGAAAAATCCAAGTGTCACGGGATGAATTGGTATCAAAGATTGGCCCACACTGCACATGACTGTCTTTGGCTTATGCACAGTCGTCAAATATGCCAAATTATTTATGGATAAAAATATAAGAATCCCACTGAGCCGTATACGTGTAGCAAAATATTGTGACGTCCATTCCATCCATTTTAAGAGCATGTGTGATGTTGCTATAAGTTCCTGCTCGACCATCAGATGAGCTCAATATAACACGCCAGTATAGAGCATTCTCGAAATTTCTTGATTTGCGATCAGCACGATAATCTGATGCCAACTCGGTTAGAGAAAATTCACTAGCGCAGTGCCTGTTCATACGCTTTCAGCTACTGCTGGTTAAGTGAACGAGTGCTTACCTTCTAAGCTTCTCTTTATTGCAACTTTGGTTCGATTACGGTGGGTATATTGACTCTGCATTTGGTTCATGACGAATACTCTACAACTTTTTTGGTTGAGCCTTTGCTATCTTTTCAATTTTTATTTTTTTTTCAAATAAAGAATATCTGTTCTGTTTTCTCTCAAATAAAGACACAAAGTCTAGTGACGGATCCAAGGATCCAGGTAAGAACAGGCTGCCGCTCGAGCGGCCATCCAATATAAGGGAATAAAATTTTCTAGAGGAGCCAGCACGGGCGGCCACAAGGGCTCATTGGGTGCTGGTTCCACCCTTCAAACAGACCTGTATGGACCACCAGCCAAGCTAACCAGGCCTAGANAAGGAATTGTTAAAGTAAACTAGGGAAGAGGGAGGAGTGTTGTCAGTGTACACAGCTTGCAAATTTATATATCATAAATAGAGCAGGAAATACAATTGAATAGAATCTCAAATCTCAAGGCAGTATAAACTAAGCAATATTTACTTCATTTCCTAACTCATTCTGCATGACAATATCCATAAAGGTTGGCAAGTTATGAAACAGAAAAACATATTAATATTTGGGATCACTATCAATTCTCTTAACTTTCGGAAGCTCTGAAAAGCGTCAACAGAGAGAGGAAGAGGTTGATGATATCTAGATACAGTGCAACTGCAGCCCAAATGTATTCATCATAGGTGTATCGCTTGATCAGATTATCAGTGTCATAAATGATGTAACCACAGAATACTATTGATGCCAGGCCGCCATAAATCATCACGGATATTCTCCCCAGAGGAAACAGAATCTGAAATATATAGACAAGACAATCAGTACCCAATTAGAGGGCCAAAAGAACTTGATAATTGAAGATGGATCAAAAAGATGGAAATGTGTATCCACAAACCTGAATCAGCGCGAACAGCACAAGTACAACAAGAGCTCCATATAAAAATGGCCCCAGAAAATTGAAATCGTGACCTCTCTTTGCAGCCCAAAACGTGTATAAAGTGAGACTAACAACCACAGCAGCTGTTAAGATAACTGACTCAAGAATAACTTTCCCTGCGAGGCATTGAGTACGAAGCTTGAGAGCAGGGCAAAATAATCTATATGAAATCTAATGCACAA
>NW_019242775.1:0-1629 GCF_002742605.1 Olea europaea var. sylvestris | reverse complement strand
ACCTAATAAATCACGTCATTTGAATAAGAATGCACGAGATATAAATAATCGAGCCAAAATATCCAAAATGATTTTCCAAATGCTCCCAATCGTGCCAAAATTGTTTCTGAATTGAATGAAACGTGTCAAATTCCCCGAAAAGTGCCAAAACTGTACAAAGGCAGTTAAACGTACGAGAAATGTATTACACTATGTGAATTGCATAGTAAAGCAAGCCCAAGTATATCAAAAAGTAGATAAATATAGTAAAGTACATGAAATGTGCCTGATGCACCAAACGGTACCAAATATAGGGTATGTTTGATAAGCCAAAATTTTCCCTAGAAAATGGAAAATCAATTCCAAACATTGTTTGATAGCATTTATTTTTTTTACCTAGAATTCATTTTCCACTTTTTTCCCACCTAGGCTGAATACCACATTTTCCTTGAATTAGAATTCTCACTAATATGGTGAGAATGAGAATTCCAATTCGGGTCATTGCACCAGTTGTTTTTTTTTTTTTTTTTTTTTAGCAATGGAAACAAATTCTAAGAATTATTATAAAAAAATATTTCCCAATCAACAATTTCCATGTAAAACAAAACCAAACGAACAACAAAAAATAGATGATTTTTTCTCTCTTTCTCTCTCTCTCTCTCTCTCTCTCTTTTTTTTTTTTTGGGCAATGGAAACAAGTTTCATCCCCAATACCAATAAATTCTATCTCTTTAATTGACAAATTTATATAATATAGAGCCAAACGAACACCAAAAAATACTTTTATTTCAACATTTTCCACGTGGAAATTATATCAATCAAATACAATAATTTACAATTCTTAAAAAAATGATTTTTAGGCAATTTAGTTCCCTAGAATTCATTTTCTTTCCATCCAAATTGCATCTTTGCAATCAAACGGACCCTTAGTGAAAATACATAGGGTGTGTTTGAGCCCCATTATTTGGCATTATAATGAGATGAAATAGTGTTTTTTGGAAAAATGAGTGGTTGAATTTTTTTTTGATTTACGTGTAATATTATTTTATTGAAAATTGTGTGGTTAAAAGTAGGAGAGAGAAAATTTTAATTTAATGTAATGAGAAATAACTGGGCTCAAACGGGGTAATAGAAAAAACTCCGAAACGAACCAACTCAAATGTACAGAAATGTTCTAGTACTCACTAAGATACAAGAAATATACTAGAAGCATCCAAATTTCGTAAATGTGTTGAAACGTACGAACACTCACCATGATGTGAGAAATATAGTTGAAACATGCCACAATATTTTAGTCGCGCCAAAAATTGACCTGATTACGCAAAAATGTACGGAAACTCACAAACTATGATAATGCACTTAAATTGTAACAGAATACGCAAAATTTATTAAAATATGTGAAACGTGACAAAGCATGTCCGGAAGTACTCGACACTGTGAAACGTACTAAATCATGCCATTGTATTAGAGTCCAAGAAATACGAATAAATGAGCCTAAATATCAAAAAAAGTTACACCAAATATACCGCACTATGTGAGTTGCATACTAAATTTAGCATGCCCGTGCATATCAAAAGCAAGTGAATGTAATGGAGTGTATGAAACATAGAAAATGCACTAAACGATACCAAACTTCATAAAAATACATAC
>NW_019242774.1:1435-1629 GCF_002742605.1 Olea europaea var. sylvestris | reverse complement strand
CGCTGTCGAAATGGGCCGAAATTTGGCAGGTTGATCGGAAACAAAATCGTGTCGGGGAAAATTTCGTCATTTTTCGCGACGGTATCGGAATGGCCTAAAATTTGACAATTGATTGGAAACAAAAATTGCGCCGAGGGCAATTTCGTCATTTTTCGCGACGGTGTCGGAATGGGCTAAAATTTGATAGATTAATC
>NW_019242774.1:0-1276 GCF_002742605.1 Olea europaea var. sylvestris | reverse complement strand
CATGTCGGAATTGGCTAAAATTTGACAATTGATCGGAAACAAAATCGCGCCGGGGGTAATTTCGTCATTTTTCGCGTCGGTGTCGTAATTTGCTGAAATTTGGCAGGTCGATCGGAAACAAAAATCGCGCCGGGGGCAATTTCGTCATTTTTCGCGACGTTGTCGAAATGGGCTAAAATTTGACAGATTGATCGGAAACAAAAATCGCGCCGGGGGCAATTTCGACACTTTTCGCGACGCTGTCGGAATGGGCCGTAATTTGGCAGGTTGATCGGAAACAAAAATCGTGCCGGGGAAACAAAAATCGTGCCGGGGAGAATTTCGTCATTGTTCGCGACTGTATCGGTATGGGCTAAAATTTGGCAATTGATCGGAAACAAAATCGTGCCGGGGGCAATTTCGTCATTTTTCGCGACGGTGTCGGAATGGCCTAAAATTTGACAATTGATCGGAAACAAAAATCGCGCCGTGGGCAATTTCGTCACTTTTCGCGACGGTGCCGTAATTTGCTGAAATTTGACAGGTCGATCGGAAACAAAAATCGCGTCGGGGGCAATTTCGTCATTTTTTGCGACGTTGTCGGAATGGGCTAAAATTTGACAATTGATCGGAAACAAAAATCGCGCCGGGGGCAATTTCGTCATTTTTCGCGACGCTGTCGGAATGGGCCGAAATTTGGCAGGTTGATCGGAAACAAAAATCGTGCCGGGGAAAATTTCGTCATTTTTCACGACGGTGTCGGAATGGGCTAAAATTTGGCAGATTGATCGGGAAAAAAAATCGCCCCGGGGGCAATTTCGTCATTTTTCGCGACGCTGTCGGAATGGGCCGAAATTTGGCAGGTTGATCGGAAACAAAAATCGTGCCGGGGAAAATTTCGTCATTTTTCACGACGGTGTCGGAATGGGCTAAAATTTGGCAGATTGATCGGGAAAAAAAATCGCCCCGGGGGCAATTTCGTCATTTTTCGCGACGCTGTCGGAATGGGCCGAAATTTGGCAGGTTGATCGGAAACAAAAATCGTGCCGGGGAAAATTTCGTCATTTTTCACGACGGTGTCGGAAAGGGCTAAAATTTGACAATTGATCGGAAACAAAAATCGCGCCGGGGGCAATTTCGTCATTTTTAGCGACGCTGCCGGAATGGGCTGAAATTTGGCAGGTTGATCGGAAACAAAAAACGAGACGGGGGCCATTTCATCATTTTTCGCGACGTTGTCGAAATGGGCTAAAATTTGACAGATTGATCGGAAACAAAAATCTCGCTGGGGGCAATT
>NW_019242773.1:0-1629 GCF_002742605.1 Olea europaea var. sylvestris | reverse complement strand
TGCTTTAATTCAAACTGAATATCTATAAAATTGGGAAATTTTTAAAAAGGTTAAACCCTAACCTTACCACCCCTACCCTGGAGTATCGTGAGGGAGGTAAATTGCAGGTTACGCCTCCAAGGGTACAGGGTGGAAGGCTGCTTGCACACTTGCACTTACCCAAGAGCCAAATCCATATTTCAGGATTCGAACCCTTGACGCAGCAGTCTCAAACAAAGCTGGATTTCTCCACCCTCCCCTTTTACCACTAGGAGATGTGCCCTTGGGCAAATTGGGAAATTCTTTCTATGAGGAATGTTTTTCACGTTAGAAATAATTTAAAGCCACGGCCTTTTTATAACCAAGAATTATGTCTGAAGTGTGTCACTGAAATCTGGTTTTTATTTAACTTTTTAAGATAAAAGTATCAATATACTTACTTTTTGAGAAAATCTTTTAATTAAAAAATATTTGAAGATATATTTTAATTTGGAATTATAACTTGGGAGACTTTCAAGTTGCTAATGCCAAACTAGCAAGGTAAATGGCGAGATGTGCTCCAATAGGCCAAAGACTAAGAGCTATCTATACACTGCGCCTACAAGGAGTCTAATTTCATGTCTCAAGAATCGAACCTCCACACTACGGCTGCCAACAAGGCGTGAGATAACATCACTCCTGTTCTTTGTACCACTGGACTATGCCCCGAGGGACCACTTGAATGAAATTACTGTTTTACCCAATCCTAAGTTAGACACTGAGAATATTGCACTGCAGCCACGGTTATAACTTATAAATAAAAATTCACGAATACAATTTGGTCACAAATTAAAAAACTTACAGGTTATAAATTGCAAATCTTATAAGTCACAATTCAAATTTTTAGATCACATATTATTAATTAATCACAATTTATCTATTTCATTAATTACATATTATTTATTGATCACACATCAACTAATTTATTGGTCAAAATTAATCAAATAATTTGTAACCACCACTAACACTTATGTCCATGATTTCACCACTAGTCATACCATCGCCAAAACCATCACCAGTTCCTAACAGAGACACCTCCATATCGAGCAAACCAACACCGACCATTTTCAACTATGAAACCACCATTGCCACCACCAAATCCACCGCCAGATCCAATAAAACCCACCCCAATAGCAAAGATCTACCGCTACTACTACTAATAAAAATCTCAGACACCACCAAATCTAATAAAGCATCTCCACCGCCACTCAACCACCCCTAGAACCATGGTAATCGTCATGACGAACACCACACATCGACATGCAGATTAGCACCTAACAAGAAAGCATGGTGGAGCTACAACTACGCTCAGGTATGCACCGATGGGTCTGAAAAATCAAAGGCCCTCTGCGTTGCTAGGGCAGTGGCTTCATCACTATTATAGTGACACTCACTCCACTGCGGTGGCTTTATTGTCACAATGCTCTCACAATGCTATCGTAGAAGGTAATCAGTCACCGAAGACAAATCTAAAATGGGCGATATAAAGAAAAATGACAATGCCATTGTTGTAGAGACACTCCTTCCGGGGTGGCGGCATCATCATCACAGGGCTCTGACGGTGCTACTTAGATGGGTAGTTTATCATCGGAAAAGAGATCAAAATAGGGG
>NW_019242772.1:0-1629 GCF_002742605.1 Olea europaea var. sylvestris | reverse complement strand
AAATAGGATTTATTTCATTGTATTACAAAACCTTTGACATTATGAATTATTGAATGGAGAATTTTCTCTTTCGAGGCGTGATGCTCCAAACGTTCGAACTTATCAAGATTTAAAATATCTTGTGGCGTTCAAAATTACCGGGGTGCGATTTCAAAATTTTGTAATTAAGAGGTCATTGGTTTAATACACCTTTGGTTGCTTAATTCAATATTTAGGGTCAAATCCACAAATCCGGGTGATATTCAATTTTAGTGTGGTCAAGAGGTCGATTGTTTCATATACTTTCAGTTACTTGGTTCATTATTTGCGGGTAGAATCCTAAACCTTGGTCGTATTTGGGCGTTCTTGGTATTTGGTGTCAATTCCTGTAGATTTGATAGCAACCTTGCTAACCGGGTTCGCATCATTTGGTATCAGAGCTAAAAATACTAGACATTTTAAGATCATAACGACTAAGGATGTGACTTTTAATGGGTCAAACATGCCTTGTTTGAGTGATAAAAACATTAAGAGTCTCTTTAAAAAGAGAAATTGATGGGGTTGAGCTGCAGGTTGAGTTTGATCTCATACTTGTCTTGGTTGATGAAGTTTGAGTTGAAAATGAATCAGAAATATTGACGATTCTAGGGGAAATAGGAGGCAACGTTCAAGTTTAGGGAGATGAGGGAGAACAATCTATCTTAGATGATTATAAATTAACTAGAGATAGAACTAGAAGGAAGATAAGGAAACCCTCCAGATTTAGGGATTATCTTTCTCTTGCTGCCCTTTCCTATCGAGATCTAGTTTTTAAAGAGCCTATATCATATCCTAAGGTCATTAGTGGTAAAGAATCTCAGAATTGGCAATTTACCATTTTAGAAGAGATGAGTTCTTTAACGATGAATAAAACTTGGGTCTTAGTTCCTAGGCCTTTAGATAAATTTTTAGTTGATTGCAATTGGCTTTCTAGTAATAAAGAAGGAAACTCTGAGAAGGACCGTCTTATGTTTAAGGCTAGATTATTTGCTAAAAACTTTACTCAAAAGTAAGGTATATAATGAAATTTTCTTACCTGATGTAAAATAAACTATAGTTTGGGCAATGCTTGAATTGGTTGCTCATTATAACATTGAATTTGAACAACTGTTTTATAATTGTTCTTTTTGCATGGGGACTTAAAAGAAACTCTCTCTCTCTCTCTCTCTCTCTCTCTCTATATATATATATATATATATCTGCTACAGTGCTTTATAAATAGAAGAAAATCTAATCCGTTTGCTTGCTAAAAAATCATTATATAGGCTTAAATAATCACCTAGACAGTGATACATTTGATACCTTTGTTGCATCTATTGGTTTCATTAGAAGCGAATTTGATCATTGTTTATATTTTTAAAGAATGATGAGATTGTTTATTTTTTGTTATATGTGGATGAAATGTTATTATTTGGTAATGACATGACATGAGTAATATAAACAAGATTAAAAGATTCATAAATTTGAAATGAAAAAATTTAGGACATACTAGAATAATTCTTGGAATGGAAATTTGGAGAATAGGTCAAAACACGTTTTAAATTTGAAATACTTTTTATGCGGAAAATGTGTCATCAAAATTTTCTATACATATGCTTCTAAATCTATAAT
>NW_019242771.1:0-1629 GCF_002742605.1 Olea europaea var. sylvestris | reverse complement strand
ACGGGGGAAATTTCGGCATTTTTCTCGACTGTGTCGGAATTGGCTGAAATTTGGTAGCTTGATCGGAAATAAAAATCGGGCCGGCGGCAATTTCGTCATTTTTCCCGACTGTGTCGGAATGGGCTCAAATTTGACGGTTTATCAGGAACAAAAATCGCCCCGGGTGTAATTTCGTCATTTTTCGCGACTATGTCGGAATTGGCTTAAATTTGACTCGTTGATCGGAAAAAAAATCGTGAAGGGGGCAATTTTGTCATTTTTCTCGACCGTGTCGGAATTGGCTGAAATATGGCAGTTTGATCTGAAATAAAAATCGCGCCGGGGGGCAATTTCGTAATTTTTCTCGAATGTGTCGAAATACGCTCAAATTCGACAGGTTGATCGGAAACAAAAATCACACCAGTGGCAATTTCGTCATTTTTCTCGACCGTGTCGGAATGTGCTCAAATTTGACAGGTTGATCGGAAACAAAAATCGCACAGGAGCAATTTCGTCATTTTTCGCGACTGTGTCGGAATTGGCTAAAATTTGACAGGTTGGTCGGAGACAAAAATCGCGCCGTGGGCAATTTCGTCATTTTTCTCGACTGTGTCGGAATGTGCTCAAATTTGACAGGTTGATCGGAAACAAAAATCGCACAGGAGCAATTTCGTCATTTTTCGCGACTGTGTCGGAATGGGCTAAAATTTGACAGGTTGGTCGGAGACAAAAATCGCGCCGTGGGCAATTTCGTCATTTTTCTCGACTGTGTTAGAATTGGCTCATATTTGGCAGTTTGATCTGAAATAAAAATCGCACCGGGGTCAATTTCGTCATTTTTCTCAACAGTGTCGGAATGGGCTAGAATTTGACAGGTTGATCGGAAACAAAAATCGCGCCGACGGCAATTTAGTCATTTTTCTCGACTGTGTCGGAATGGGATCAAATTTGACAGGTTGATCGGAAACAAAAACCGCGCCGGGGCAATTTCGTCATTTTTCGCGACGGTGTCGGAATGGGCTAAAATTTGATAGGTTGATCGGAAACAAAAATCGCGTCGAGGGCAATTTCGTCATTTATCTCGACTGTGTCGAAATGGGCTCAAACTTGACAGGTTGATCGGAAACAAAAACCGCGCCGGGGCAATTTCGTCATTTTTCGCGACGGTGTCGGAATGGGCTAAAATTTGATAGGTTGATCGGAAACAAAAATCGCGTCGAGGGCAATTTCGTCATTTATCTCGACTGTGTCGAAATTGGCTGAAATGTGGCAGTTTGATCTGAAATAAAAATCGCGCCAGGGGCAATTTCGTTATCTTTCTCGACTGTGTCGGAATGGGCTCAAATTTGGCAGGTTGATCGGGAACAAAAATCGCGCCGGGTGTAATTTCGTCATTTTTCGCGACTGTGTCGGAATTGGCTAAAATTCGACTTGTTGATCGAAAACAAAAACCTCGTCGGGGGCAATTTCGTCATTTTTCTCGACTGTGTCGAAATTGGCTGAAATGTGGCAGTTTGATCTGAAATAAAAATCGCGCCAGGGGCAATTTCGTTATCTTTCTCGACTATGTCGGAATGGGCTTCAATTTGACAAGTTGATCGGAAACAAAAATCGCGCCGGAGCAATTTCGTCATTTTTCGCGACTGTGTC
>NW_019242770.1:0-1629 GCF_002742605.1 Olea europaea var. sylvestris | reverse complement strand
CCCTTGGGGGGGGGGGGGGGTGGTGATTTTTTATTTATTTATTTTTTTCATAACATTATTAAATACCATTAGATCATTTTAAAATTAAGGACTATGATAATTTGTCAAATACATATGTAGGCTGAAAGGTCCCCAGATATAAATATATACACATACATAGGCAAGGTACAAGGTATAAACAAATAAATACATATTTCTTTACATATATAAACGTGCATAGATCCAATGTAGGTGCTATTGTTTCATCTAAACAGGCATCCAAACCCACCTCTCTCATGCACCAAAAGGGAGGTGTACTTCAACTTCTCAATTCAGTGTGTCTTCATCTAACAAATGAAAGCAGGATGCAGATTTCCTTCTAACAGTGGGTTAGATTCTTCTTTCAAATACTACGGCTTCCCTCATCCACTAAGATGTACGTTGGTACGTATATAATTCCCCCCACCCCAAAATAAAAGAAGAAAAGGAGAAGAAAATAAGAAGGTGACAAAGAATCTGAAGGAATCTCCAAAACATTAAAGAAAAGGTTCAAAGCAACTAAGAGGGTTGAAATGGTTGGGCATGTGATCAAGATGGATCCAACTGAAGTGGACTCACTCCTTTTTTCGGATATTCCCTCACATGCCCTTCTTGGCAATAAAAACTATTCTGGAATGAGCTTTCGCCCTTTACATAGCGCAGAAGGTATTTGATAGAGGAAGAATAAAAAATATATCTACATTAATCAATGGAGAAATCAATAGTTCACCTTTGTGAAAGGCCCTTGGACATCCATCACAAAGCAAAAGTGTCCCACCATCTGCGCAAATGATGCACAAGTCATCACTGTCTTTAGCAGAACACTCGCGATCTTTCAATAGAGATATGGCATATTCATGGAGAGACACCCCATTAGATGTGTAGATGTACATGTAGCTGCAGAAAATAAAACAGGAAACATGACATTAGATTTTAAGCAAAACAAAAGTCACATATTGCCAAACCTTCAACCAGCAGAAGGGGAGTGGAGAAAGAAGACTAACGGCTTTTTGCGTGATGCCCAACCAGCATGAGCTTCAAACTGAGATGGACTCATCTGCATAATAGGCAAATAGCATCAGCACATCAGCTAAAAGCTTCCAGCCAAACTGAACCAGTAAGTAATATTACCAAATTATTGCAGCAACGACAACGTATTCCTGACCCCATTTTATAACCATCACGTAATTTCTGTAAATGGCAAAGAGGAAAATTGCAATATTGAAAAGGAGAAAAATAAATAAAAATAAGCGATAAAGCCTGTAGCATTAGTCTGGATCACCTTTCCATGAGAATAATAAGCTACTTCAGTTCCATCAGGCAATCCACCATCCTCGAAAACAATTTTGTGCATTGATTGATCTCTGTGAATAATGACATCATAAGACTGATATAACTTTCTCATAATCAAGAGTAAAATTTTGAACATCATCTGCAAGTTAATTTATGTCAACAAAAGCAATGGAGTAGATAGAACCAACTTTTTTGTTATCCTCCATGAACTTTTTTTTGCAGAGAGAGATGAAGATGCACTTTCCGAGGACTTTGAAACTGTAGGGAAATTTGATGACCTAAAACACAGAAATGGAATATGTAATGAAAACTAAAATA
>NW_019242769.1:0-1629 GCF_002742605.1 Olea europaea var. sylvestris | reverse complement strand
TACAAGGATTAAACTCAATTTCTCACTTAGAAAGAACAAAGAAATCAAACGAGAAGAAGAAGATGAAAGAAGCCAGAGAAAGAAAGTCTAGTGAAACTCAAAACAGTCCTCAAGAATCATTGAAACGACGGTCAAATGAAAAGTCATATTTGAACGAAGATTAATCTCGATCGTTGATCAGATCGATGGTCCATGGTCCATTTAAAATTAGCACAAATCTTGTCAACTCCAAACTACCAATTGAAGGTTGTCACATGGGCCATCCATCCAAGTAGGCGGTGCAGGGTGATTACCAAAATGACTTCATAAATTGTATGTGCGAAACACGATTCTTCACCTTGAGTCACTCGTTCCAAATGAATACTTCAGGATTCTATGGCCGAAGGTATTCTAACTCAAAAGGCTATCTCTAGAGATAAGAATTGGGTACCAAGTATGTTTAAAAAATTGATGATACGATCATAGAGTGCAAAATATGAATTCAAAAACACATAATTTTTTTAGCAGTGGTAGTAAATTAATTAATGTATATGTGGGAGAAGTAAATCAAGGTTTACTTATAGGCCAATTGCGATGATTTAAATCGTGAAGTAAGTCATTACGTAATGTTATATTATTTATTTATTTTTCGTGCTCGAAAGAAAAGCTTCATGTTGTCAAGAAAACACCTTGCCCAAATCTTGTTTATTACTTGCTAGTTTGGTTACTCTGCATGACATTCTAGGAAAAATGTCATTTTTGTCTATTAAAATGAAAATGTTACGAGAGTCATTATAATAAATTATGTTGATGATCAAAAACAAGAAATTGTAGGCTTAATCAACAACATGTATTTATTTTTATTATTTTGTGAAAATGAAATAAAAGAATGCTGCTTATGGTATTACTCAATTTTCTTTTATTTTTATCATATTATTTAACAATTCCATTACCCATGATACTATCCAAAAGCAAAGAGGCCAAAGCCAACGTAACTATTTGATACGGATTAAAATGAAATTTTATAGATTTGGGTAAAAGTTGATTAAATATGCTATTGAAAAGTTAGAATTTCATGAAATATGTGATTTAAATTGATTGTTGATTGTTGATTTATGTTAAAATTTAGATTTTAATTCATACTAAACAGGGATTAAGTGTCAAATGGAAAATAATTAAAATTGGTTTGTTAAAGTTTGGAAACTAGTGTGTGTGTGTGTATATATAAAAAATTATATTTTATTATGGCCAAATAGATTCGTACAACAGTTTAAAATAATTGGATTACATTATAATTCCATAAAAGCTCATACCATTTACACTTTATCATATTTATGTCTTAAACTTTTTTTATTGCTTTTTATTCTCAAATTAACATAAACCGTTCCAAAATTTTCTTTAAGATAAGAGTAAAAATACTCATTTGTCCATTGTACTTTTAAATAAGTAAAACAAATAATAATGCAAAAATACAATTAAATATTTGACCTTTTTAAAGGTATGATAACAATATTTTTGGACGAAAACCATGATTAAGGACGATTTTTTATCAATGAAATGTTAAAAATATGAATGTGATAAAGAAAAAAGTTAAAAATATAAGTATGACAATGAAAAAATGTTGATGTCTTCTAATTTAATTAAAATGTG
>NW_019242768.1:0-1629 GCF_002742605.1 Olea europaea var. sylvestris | reverse complement strand
GTAAACCCTAGTATTACACAGCTCCTGCCAGTGTTTATCATCATTATATATAATTCCTACCAGCTAGACGCATTGTTTATCATTTCCAGGCATTATCTGCTAAAAATGTTGAATTATGCAGTAGGATCTTTGCAGAACGTAATTATTAGCACCTAATAAAATAAGATAGTGATCAAGCCTTCGAGCTATTTAGCTAAATGATGTTATACCTAGGACAACTGAAATTTAAATCTTCTAGTTTGCACTCGTACACAAACCTTGTAGAACCAGATTTTGCTACTTCTCTTAAACAAAATCCTACCTTCAAAGAAGCACGTCAACGAGCATTTATTTCACTCATACTATTCCAAAGAGAATAGCCAGATCATGTAATCTTGCAATTGAATTTCATTTTCAAACATAGTTTTCCTTACCATTAACTTCACTTTTTGGAGCATTTTTTTTACAATTATTAGTTTCTATTTGTACTTCCTTTGATTTTTATATAAGCAAGGGAAGAAAATATAATTACAGTTTTCAGTTATAAGCATCGGACTTGCTTTATGACAAGTCATGCTCCAAGACCTGAGATATTAAAAATAAGAATGCCACGTTGCATATAATTAGCAATGGGAAATGGAATACTGCACAAAGAGACAACCATAACCTCTAAATGTGGGCCCTTGAGGATTGGACTCTAATGCAAACTCGTCCAGATCACTAACCCTAATATTCCATTTCTATCCCCAGACATCAAGCTAACCATACAAAAACCAAAAAAGAAAAGGGAGATTGGTCACACAATATTAAATAAACAAATTAACATCTAGCCCATTATCATCTAGGAAGGTGTAGTATATCCATGTCAACTGTCTAATTCTTACCGCAGGAGCAGCCTCCAGAGCTCCATCAGCGCTTGAAAAAGTGACATGCTTCAATCCATTTTCTTTCATAAACTTTGGACCAAGCTGCAAAATAGAAATGCAGTATTTAATGCATATGGAAACTCTGCCAATTAAAACAAATATAAGAGAAGAAAAGACAAAACACAACAAAGATTCATACATATGTGAAGCCAGTTGCAACTCGCAGAGGTCTCTCAGGTGTCCACTGCGGCATTTGTGCCAGCTCTTGTAAAGAATTTATATTCTCAAAAATGCCATACTTGGGTATCTGGCCAAAAGAATACATTATAGTTTTCATGAGAAAAGGATGTGTAATATGTGCCACTTTGTTAATTATAAAGAAAATGACTTACCGCTAGAGATAAACGGCAGTCTCCATAGTCAAGAGCTTCATGGACAAGGATAAGATCTTTGTTACCCTGTCAAACAAATTTAAATAATTAGAAACTAACATAAGAATCCCACAAAATAATGATCCAAATAAAGAAAACAAAAGTATCGGCCTGGATCCGACAAAATCACAAGCATCAACTGCTCTGACATCATCTATTTCATTTTCTTAACTTATAAAAATAAATAAAAAGAAGAAGTCTTATATTTCTGGTTAGTTCTTTTCGTTTTACTCTTTTGAAAAGGCAGTAAAAATGAATTAGAATAACTAAACTTGTTTGGATCTGTTAGCAACTGATACAAAAAATGAAAATACTAAACATGAAAAGTCAAGGTTATTAATTTCAATAATACA
>NW_019242767.1:0-1629 GCF_002742605.1 Olea europaea var. sylvestris | reverse complement strand
GCATATTTAGAATGCTTGGAGAGTCGGCGGACGAAGAATTGGGCATAACTTTTGCACACGGTTCCGTTTTGGGCCCATAAGTAGTTTTTGGAAATGTAGCGACCATTTTGGATTGAACTCTCCAATTCGTCGTGACGTATGAGAGATTTCGGCCATTTTTCGAAAGAATGAGCGCTTGTACATTTAGAACGCTTGGAGAGTCGGCGTACGAAGAATTGAGCGTAACTTTTGCACACGGAGTCCGTTTTGGGGCCATAAGAACTTTTTGGAAATGTAGCGATCGTTTTGGATTGAACTCACCACTTCGTCGTGTCGTACGAGGGATTTCGATCATTTTTTGAAAGAATGAGCACTTGCATATTTGGAACGCTTGGATTGTCGGCGTACGAAGAATTGAGCGAAACTTCTGCACACGGTGTCCGTTTTGGGCCCATAAGGACTTTTTGGAAATGTAACGACCATTTCGGATTGAACTCACCACTTCGTCGAGACGTACGAGGGATTTCGGCCATTTTTCGAAGGAATGAGCACTTGGATATTTGGAACGCTTGGATTGTCGGCGGACGAAGAATTGAGCGTAACTTTTGCACACGGTATCCATTTTGGGCCCATAAGTACTTTTTGGAAATGTAGCGACCGTTTTGGATTGAACACATAACTTCATTGTGACGTACGAGGAATTTTGGCCATTTTTTAAAAGAATGAGCACTTGCATATTTGGAACGCTTGGAGAGTCGGCGGACGAAGAATTGAGCGTAACTTTTGCACACGGTATCCGTTTTGGGCCCATAAGTACTTTTTAGAAATGTAGCGACCGTTTTGGATTGAACTCACCACTTCGTCGTGGCGTATGAGGGATTTCGGCAATTTTTCAAAAGAATGAGCCCTTGCATATTTGGAATAGTTGGATTGTCGGCGTACGAAGTATTGAGCATAACTTTTGCACACGGAGTCCGTTTTGGGCCCATAAGAACTTTTTGGAAATGTAGCGAGCGTTTTGGATTGAACTCATCACTTCGTCGTGACGTACGAGGGATTTCGACCATTTTTCGAAAGAATGAGAACTTGCATATTTGGAACGCTTGGATTGTCGGCGTACGAAGAATTGAGCGTAACTTCTGCACACGGTGTCCGTTTTGGGCCCATAAGAACTTTTTGGAAATGTAACGACCGTTTTGGATTGAACTCACCACTTCGTCGAGACGTACGAGGGATTTCGGCCATTTTTCGAAAGAATGAGCACTTGCATATTTGGAACGCTTAGATTGTCGGCGGACGAAGAATTGAGCGTAACTTTTGCACACGGTATCCATTTTGGGCCCATAAGTACTTTTTGGAAATGTAGCGACCGTTTTGGATTGAACTCCCCACTTCGTCGTGACGTATGGGGGAGTTCAGCCATTTTTCGAAAGAATGGGCACTAGCATATTTGGAACGCTAGGATTGTCTGCGTAAGAAGAATTGAGCGTAACTTTTACACACAGTGTCTGTTTTGGGCCCATAAGTACTTTTTGGAAATGTAGCAATTGTTTTGGATTGAACTCATGACTTTGTCGTGATGTACGAGTGATTTTGGCCATTTTCGAAGGAATGAGCGCTTGTATATTGAGAACGCTTGGAGAGTCGGCG
>NW_019242766.1:0-1629 GCF_002742605.1 Olea europaea var. sylvestris | reverse complement strand
ATGCTTCCAGATTGCGTCCCCATTTTCTTTGGTTTTTCTGCATGCTTGTCTGAAAATGGGGTATTTGCAGATTCTTGAACCACCCAATTCTCCATGTCCATGCTCTTTTTCTTCATCTTTATGTGAGTTTGTGTGAGTAAATGAGAGAGAGATTATTAAATTTTTGAACTCGCTTAAACCAGAGAGTAGAGAATGCTGAAAGCTTGAAATAAAGGCCTTCTTCAACTTCATGAAGAAACTCCCAGGAAATTTCCTGAAACGTGGGAAAAAAACAAAGAAAAACGGAGGAAAAAATGATTAATGGATAATTGTTTTCTCTCTCCAACGTGTTATGTGAGTGTGTGTGAGAGAGAGACACGTCTTTGAGCTGGCTTAAACCTGAGGATTATTGGAGAATGTGAAAGCTTAAATAAAGACCTTCCATTTTACCGAGGAAACTCCCAGGAAGTGTCCTACTAGTAATAGACTCCTAAAAGTTATGCCTTTTTGGTTTATGGATCGATTTTTTCATCATATAAATAGAATATTATTCTTTGTATCTGAAATTTAAACAAATTATATTTATACACTAGTCTATGCCCGTGCAATGCACAGGGTCAATTGTTTTGAAAGAAATATTAGTGTGCTAAACATGTTTGAATTTCATGAATTATATATGTAACACAAATGTTTGCTATGGCCACAATGGAATGAAAAAAGATTTCCCTTAGTATGCAGAGATATGTTCTAAGTTATATTACTCTAGAACATACGAAATCCATTTATGTGTGGACTAAGGACAATTAAGTTAATGTGAAAGAAGAAAACAAATAATCTAAGTTTTGTCTAATTTGTGTAGGTAATGTTGACAAAATTATCGAGGAAATTAACTATAGCCTGACGGTAGTCCTTTAGCATTCCATCCGCAAGGAAGTAGTTATCATCAATGGCTTGCTTTGTTAAAAACGATATTATGGTATCAAAATATTGTCTATTCTATTGTTCAAATTGCATATGCAGCAATGAACATAGGGGAGTACCTTTCAATGGTGTTTGTGAAGACTTCCAGCTTACTCAGAGAATCTTCCATGTCATGGAAGTCATCAAACAATTATCCCAGCTTTTGTACTATCAATCGGGAAATGAAATCAAGAGCGAAGAACACATATATAGTTTTTTCACTCCTAAGTCCCATGTCGCTAAGTCGTCATTTGATGGATCATCTGTTTTCATAAATCGAGAAATGTTATTATATACTATCCATGTTTAATGTGTAGAAATTGTAATGATGAGATATCTGCAGTGTACAGATCAAATTCTTAGTAGTAACATGTAAAAAAAATTGGTTGGGATGGGGTAGAGGGAAAACAAACGAGCTAAAAATTATGAGATACTCTCGATTGTCTAATTTTTGTGTATAGTGCTATTCTATAACCAACTTGCTTGTCGTCAGAATTGAGGACCTCCAAACAATTATTGGTATTCTTATGTAAAGTCTTCATACTAAAGAACTTCCTATAGTAAAACATATCACAATTCAAGAATTCAACCTATATGCTTTTCCCTGACCTTCTGTTAGTATGGGCTATCTGAGGCTAGCCGGTGAAAAATATAGAGCTCAAGTATAAAGATCTTCATTAGTGCTTAAAT
>NW_019242765.1:138526-139479 GCF_002742605.1 Olea europaea var. sylvestris | reverse complement strand
TGAAAGCCAGCTAGTGCATTTATTTCTATGAGCCAAGCAAGCTTTTTCAATGTGCCTAGATACAATTATTAAGATTTTAATTTTTCTTCTTGTACCATATTGTCTAGTGTTATCTAGCCTATCTTACTGAACATGCTAAAAATGGTGGTAAAATGCTTGGTTGAGGAGTGACAAATAGAATGAAAGAAGATAGGAATGACTAGTTAGGAGGGGACGTGGAGGGATTTTTCCCAGAAGTTGTATAGTCCTTCGATGTTTCCCTCAAATAGAATAAGATGCCCGTTTAGTTTTACTGAAAATCAGATCTTTAGATAAAAGTTGTTTAATATATGGTTGGAAAGTTGATAAAAGATGTAGATCTCATATAATCTTGTTGGTATTAACGGTCCCAATACTTGAAGTAAAATCACAGAAATTAAAAGAACACGATGATTTTTCGTCCGTAGGCTCGGATGTTCACCCAAGAATGGGCTACGTTACCACATTGAGCTTCCACCGAAGTGGTTAACGCTCTAATCCACTTGAAACCAACAATAGAGTGTCAATACAAGTTTACAAACTTCAGATCTACCAAAGATCAGTCCTCAGACCATAATTTTCTCTCACAGACATGATCGACAGATTACACCAAGTAATCGTGCCTTACAGTTCACCAAAGAATAGACACAATCTTAACACAAATACACCAAGCTAGATCTCACCAAGAGCATCTAAAACAACTTCGAGATTGCAACAAAAAATCAGGGGGTTTTTAGAGAGAAGAAAAGTTATAGAGAGCAAACACGAAGAACAAAACCCTAGAAGACTCTCGAATTGGCGCAAATGAAAAGTCTAGGGTTAGTATAATGAAAAACCAGATTCATCCAATGGTTCAGCCGACTCCACTTGGCACAATCTGCTCCGTCCAATTAAAATTGAATAGAATCGCATTTTTGGAGGAACACGAGTTTGCA
>NW_019242765.1:130930-134832 GCF_002742605.1 Olea europaea var. sylvestris | reverse complement strand
TAAGCTTTTTTGTTTTGGCCAAACAAAATTTTATAACTTCGAAAAAAAATGTAATAATACTGTTATCTATTGTGGACAGAGGCTGCTCAAGCAACTTGGGGAGTCTTAGGCTTTTGGTAAAGTAGGTGAACGTGGAGGCCTTTGGTTATGAGTTTGATTTTCTTTATCAATACTTTTTTGGTCGAGCTTGTCGTACTAGGCTTGCCTAGTGCGGTTTATCTGACTGGCGTGATTTGCAGGCTATTGTGTCAGTCCGAGGGCTTACCCAGTGTGCACCCGAAGGGTAGCGGCTGCGAGTTCTCCCGTCATTTAAAAAAAAAAAATGGAAAAAATAAACACTTGGGGGGTCTTAGGCTAAAATTTTGGAGGGGCTTCTTGAAGAATAATTTTTTTTTTTTTTGATAAAAAAATAAATAATACTTTTCTTTGCTGATCTTAAAAACACAATTAAAATATAGGTAAAAAAAATAAAAGCATAACTTTCTTAAAAATAAACTCACCTTGAGTAAGAAAAAAGAGAGAATGGTGCTTTGATGGTAAGTTCCAATTGAAATATGTATTACTTTGATTATAATATAAAAGTTTGTCGGGGGTTTTCAATTAGAGAAGAAACGAGAAAAAATGTAGAAAACAGGAAACATCTTTTGATCTGGTCAATTGGGTATTCTCTTATGGTTGGATTGAATTTTATTTAAATTTCAATTTTTTCGGGCCTTGCGTGAATATGGGGCATTAGACGATTGTCTAGATGTCTTCATGGTTGAGCCGACTCTAATTGTAAGATAGGATGTAAGCTTGTGGGTCGCTCTATTTTCATTTCTAAAAATAAAGCAGCTGGAGCTATGACTTATATATCATGTGCTTGTTTCCGTTTGACAAAAAAATTAAATTAAATTACGTGTGGAGTATGAATCTTCATCTATATATAGTATGTGGAAATTGTATGTATATATACATCCTCGACCGTCAAATTCAATAGAACGACCCACAAATATTAACCATTTATCCACCCTTCATTTGTATCTTTATAAAATTTAAACATTTTATAAATACTTCCCAAACATGTTTTTTAACATTCTTGAATTATGATTGTGTTTTACAATTTTTATTCTTTTCCTTTAAAAGGATATTGCTAAAAACCTAACATCCGGTGCCATGGCTCAACTTATATACTTGATGTAGGAGAGTGTCGCTATTTCACCCAAAAGTTATAATTCATGATACTAATGCAATCCATCTTATATTATCCGGAATCAAGTCTGGATGTACACTCTTAAGACAAATTTGTTTGGCCAATTCTGTTTCAAGCATGCTCTTTATAAAACTTCGTTCTTTCTACTTGAACTAAGCCCTAACCTTAAAACCTTCTTGAATGATAAATAATCAATTTAAAACAAACTTAATTTATGAAACAACCAAATATATTGACCTCGTAAATTGGTTGTTTCAAATTCAATTGCTCACCAAGTCCCTAACATAAACTAATATTAGTAATGCTTATTAACTTTTGCCATAACAATATTCATGATATGGCATGTCCAGCATGGTAAACTCGACAACACCAAAATAGAAAGAAAAATTGACACGTTTTTTCTCTGTCAAATCATATCTAGAGTAGCATATCAAAACATGTCCTAAGTAAACTCGCTTCCTTATGGCTCCACCAAGCATTTACCTTAAGTAACCTGTGAACATAATAGAGTCCCACCAAAACAAGACGCAAACAGTATCTGAAATTCTGAATACATTTGGAATGTTGTTGGTTCGAAAGGTCTATAAAATCTATATTCTAATGCTCAGTCTGATCTAATTTAACAAACACTTGGACACGTCAAACATTACTATATACGAAGAAAATAAGATAAATTATAGTACGTTATTCTATGCAATACTATCCAATATTGTCTAGCAAACATGTCCTAAATGCAGAATTAAACCATGGCTTGTAGTCAAAACGAAACACGTTGTAATCCCCCTTAATCATTTGAACCAAAGTGCACCCTCTTTAACTTCAGCATCCAATTCTAATTGTAAGATACAAAAGACAATATTTTGAAATCATATTTGTCTGTTTATAAAGGAAGCCAATTTCCAACTTGTGTAGAGATAGAATACGGGGAATTTCTTGTGTGAATAAACCATAGGTTGATCAAGTGTTTATATCCTTAAAAAAGAAGTGCTATAAAACAATCGAATACTAAATCTCATTATCCATATCGGCATATTGCTAAACTAACAACGAAACCCAACATGGCTCCTGCTATAACTTCAATTTCTGTGTGTCCTACTGATTCTTTTAATGTGGGGTAACCATAAGATACACCTACTGATTCTTCTCCGACATCCGATGCCACACCAGAGGATCTTATTGTCGTGCTTTTTATCCTGTTCTCAGATTTAAGTAACAGAGAAGCATTTGCCTGTTTTGTCTGAAAAGACCTCTGTTCCTCCAAGAGAAGAGGGTCAGTGCTCTCTAAATCGGAAGATAAGTCTCCAGGGAAAGAGTTGGTGAATGTGCTGGCATCGTTACTAGAGGAAGTTGAACTCGTTCTGGTGCTTAGCAAAACCTTATTTAATTCTTTCGCATGAATGCCGACTTCCCTTCTAACTCCCTACAAAAGCAAAACTTTGAAGGTGAGAAAATGAATTACCTTGCCAAACAATGGAAATAATGTGCATTTATTTGATACAATCATGTCAGATGAGCTTCGAAATAGGATGACTTCTAAACCAGCCTTGACAGACCTTAGACATTCAAGCAAGTCTCTTTCAACAACCATTTTAACCAACTCTTCTTGCTTTAATTTAAAGCCTAGGAATGCTCGAATATAGGACAAGAAGGAAATGAGCTTGCAATGCAAGAATTATTGTTGTTTGAACTTAATTTAGTCTATATCAAACTTCAGTTCTTTCACTCATTTATCGTTTTCTTTTCCAAATTCTTGATGCAAGCTGTAAAATGTCTTCAATCTATTACTAACTAGAACAGAATCTCGTCTCTAAATTTGTCCCCTTCTTCCGATAAAGCTAGGTTTTAGACCATATTCCTCCATATCAAATCCCTAAATCGAATTTCCACGTTGATGCATCCACTTTTAGGCAATTAACGTAGAAGCTAACAACTAAGTCTAATAGTTAAAGACTGAAGGAATGCTTGGAACACAAACCTGCGCGTCATACATGACAAGGCCTGCGTAAACTACAGCTAAACCGAAAATTACGTCAGAGAAACCCCTGCAATGACATCGTAACTAGAATTAAAACTGAGGGGAAAAAGAAATAGATTGATCAATAAAATAAATGAGGGCAAAATCCAATAAGTACCTCTCCAAACCAAGTGAAGTTGCAGTGGCCACAACAGCCTGAAATTGTGAATAAATATATCCAGTTAGATAATCCCATTTCAGTCTGGTTTGATATGAACTTATGACCACAAAATCAGATCGATCATCAGATTACGAGTTCAGTATCAAACCCAAAAAAAACTAATTACAGGTACATACAATCTCATGCATAAGCAGAACAGTAGAAAATATTACAGAGGAATGTGTAGAAGGGAACCCTCCAGCGTGAACGACAGCCTTAAAATCATAATTCTTGCCATATAATATAGTTGAAGTTATTGGCTTTGATAATTGCCCAATTGCTGCAGATACAGCTGCAGCTATCAAAACCTATACACAATCAATTCAAAAATAAACTCCCAATTCAAGAAATTCATGACCCAGTAAAAAGAATAATCTAACCTTGTTCTGAAAAATGCCAGCAACATCACTGAGTGCAATTGTAGGACACGCGAGGTTAGATACACATCGAAATGGAAAATAAGAAGGAATTCTTGAATTTTTTTGTATCAAAAAAGGCGCTTTAGGGGGATCAACATTATTGAATGGGCAGCTGAA
>NW_019242765.1:86822-130627 GCF_002742605.1 Olea europaea var. sylvestris | reverse complement strand
TTAAACCCAACAATATGGAGAGAATTATAACGACACAGCAATTTGGCTTAAACTAAACTGAAAGAGGAGCCACATATTTATAGTACACGAGTCAAACCCTAAAACTAGGCTAAAATATGGAAATTAAGAAAAACCACGTAAAAGAAAGAAATCCAGCGCCCAAATATTATTTCCTTAATTTTGGATGCAATTGATTTCTTTCCTTTTTCACTTGGCTCTAATGATTTTTTCCTAAATCCAGACAACACGTAATCTTCCAATCTTTGACCAAATTTTGAGACACCTAATTAACACTTGCTTGGCGTGATTCATTTTTATAGACATGAAATGAATTTTTAAATCAATGTCACGATGATGTAATGTTGCTTAAGGTTTATTTAGCAATTATTTGTTTTACTTGAATCCTTATTTTGTACACAAAAAGAGTGGAAGTCGATATATATAAGCTTTTGGTGACGTACTCGATTAATCGAATGTGATAGTGGTACGATGTGAAAGTGAATGGAGAGATCTCCAAGTTCAAGTCCAAATACAGATGTCGAGCTCGATAGAAGAAGCCCAAATCAATCATTGAAACACTATTATTTCATATCACGAGGTCAGAGATAGCATTAACTCTTATAAACTATGTATCGAAGCTCATCCTACCACCCACATAATGATATAAACTCAACTCGAGAAGATTCACTCAAAAATCCAAGAATAACTTTGTGCCTGATGTAAAAGATAATTGTTTCCACCTAAATGCTTTAGTTTTCCTAAACAACTTCCCTAAATGGTGAGATATCAAGCCCATTTCCTTCCTATTAGCTCATTCTTCTTCTGCCCGAGGGCACTTGAAGATTGCTAACTTGCCTTCTTCTGCCTTAACTAATTTAAGTCTTTGATCAGTAGTTAAACCCGATTTCCATACTCCATCTATACTTTTCATTCTAGAGTTCAGAACTTCCCTTATTAGTTAGTATATGGACAGCTATCTCTCGAACGCAAGTTTAAATTTTGCCTCAATGAGAAAAGAAAATTGAGTACTTAACAATGTATCTTCACATACCATGAACCACGAGATCTATCAAGATTTTTATGTGTTAAAAGTAAATGACTTAAAAGGTTGAAAAAGCTTCTAATAAAATTTTAGCAAATTTCAACAAAAGTTGATGAAATACGTGATTGAAAAATTGATAAAATTAATTATGAGTCCGATGAAATATGTAGTTAAAATGAATTATTGACTTTGATATCAACTTACAAACCCGCAAATAATAGAATAGAAATAATCACCTCAACTTTTAACGGTTGAGGCGTTTTACAATTTTTTTAATAGCCTCCAAGCAATCGACTAGAGTTTCGACGTGATCTTTAGGGTTCATTTCCAAGATTCTGTGAAATTTGAAGTTCTGTCTATAACTATTGGAATGAAGAGTTAATTACCTATTTAAGTCAACTTATTGGGCGTAATTGAACTTTTCGATTTTCTTTCATAGGCCGGCGCACGTGCAGTACTAGTAACCCAAGTGTAAAATCAAGAAAAAGAACTAAACTTTTGCTGGTAAAAGACCAAAAAATTAAGATTTATCTGTTAATTCACACGTATGTTCAGCAGGTAAAGGTCGAAGAATTTAATATATAATAGAATGGAATAATAGAAATTCCCTCTTTTTGATTTGACTCTGACCTCCTATTTGGACAGATGCAAAAACAGATTACAGATTATATGCAGGCGAATTTCTGGATAGGGTTTCCCATTCAACGACATTTTCCCTAATCTGCATGAAAATGGGACCAAACGCGGCTTCCTTATTATGGATCCATTTTTTTACATGCATATTACTATTTTTCGTATAGTTTAATAGTAAGAAATTTTCTTTATTTCTGTTCCCATCTGCAGCAGTTACAATTATATGAATAAACATATACAACTCTCTTTAAACAAGGCTCTATTTGTGTGAAATTAAAAACGCGGAAATTGGCTAAGCTGTTCTTACATTTTCCTTTGATTTGTCTATTCTCTTTGGCACTGAAGAAAGAAAAGAAGGCAAAGAAAAGGTTTATGATTTGTCTCTTTCTCCTCTTCTCCTGCTTCTACTTGTTGTTTCATCATGTCAATATCATAAACTCAGAAAATTGTGTGTATGTTTCTGAAATAATTCTATACTGTCATTTCCCATTTTTTTCCTTTTCCCTCTCCTTTCTTCCATGAAAAGTGTGAGTTCTTCGCTTTCTTTCTATTTTTTTAGCAGTATATCTATCATGCCAGATGATAAGTAGTTTCCTTATAAGCCGATCTTTTCACGTAAGGACTGTGTATGTGTGAAAAATAGAGGGAGAAAGAGAGATTAGTGAATTATGGCTGAGGTTTTTAGGGTTTCAGTTGCCACACTTAAATTTTAACAGAAACCAGGATTTGTTTTTCTTAGGGTTCTTAGATTCTTGCATGGAATTTTCTTGCACCGATTACTCATCACCTTCTTGTTAAAATTTCATAGAAAATCAGCAAAATAAATTGCCCCAGATGAACCCTAAATCATATTTTTCTTTTTCTTGATTTGTTTAATTCTCTTACTATATTTCTTTTTCTTGATTTGTTTAATTTTCTTACTATATTTCTTTTTCTTGATTTGTTTAATTTTCTTACTATATTTCTTTTTCTTGATTTGTTTAATTTTCTTACTATATTTCTTTTTCTTGATTTGTTTAATTTTCTTACTATATTTCTTTTTCTTGATTTGTTTAATTTTCTTACTATATTTCTTTTTCTTGATTTGTTTAATTTTCTTACTCCCTTGAATATGAAAAGCAACATATTTTCACACGTCCTGCAGCTATGCAAACTCATGGCCTTTCTTAATTTGTAATTTGTTTTACTCCTTTGATTTGCAGGATATATATAGATTTAATATCAGAATATAGAGAGGATGATGACAGGGAATAGACAGGCAACCGTCCCACCAGGGTTTCGTTTTCATCCCACAGAAGAAGAGCTGCTATATTATTATCTAAGAAAAAAAGTCTCCTATAAACCTATCGACTTGGATGTTATTAAGGAAGTCGATCTCAACAAGCTCGAGCCTTGGGATCTCAAAGGTAATTACCCACTTTTCCTTTTTCTTTCATTAGGTTTTGAAATATTTGTTCAAAAGAATAAACCCATTATTTCGAAGAAAGAATAAGTACATTTTTAAGACAATTTTCTAATTAATCCTATAATTAAATTTGCTCTATGATAATTGGCAGACAAATGTAGAATTGGATCAGGTCCCCAGAATGAATGGTATTTTTTCAGTCACAAGGACAAGAAATATCCAACAGGAACTCGAACAAATCGTGCAACAGCTGCTGGGTTTTGGAAGGCTACGGGGAGGGACAAATGTATCCATCTCACCAACTCAAAGAGAATTGGGATGAGGAAGACTCTTGTTTTTTACACTGGACGTGCCCCTCACGGCCTGAAAACTGACTGGATCATGCATGAATACCGTTTGGACGATGACACAGCTGAAATCCAGGTACTTAACCCTCAGCGAGAGAGCTATATTCAGTCGTCCGTGCAGTTTTCAGTATAACGGAGAAAATGAATTCAAATTATTTCTTACATTCTATTTTTCTGCTACATATACTAAAGTTAGACCTTGGATACTATGAAACAGGAAGATGGGTGGGTAGTCTGCAGGGTTTTCAAGAAGAAAAACCACACCAGAGTCTTCCAATCCGAACTGGACCAAGAAGAACCCGTATCATACCAGCAAGCTAGTATCTCACTTTTGGACCCAAAACTCCATTATCAAGAACATCAGGATTATTCATTGGATCACAGTAATTCCACGCACCTTCCACAGTTACTGAGCGCAGAATCATCAACTGTTCCTTCTTCATTCCGTTTCCTATCATCTCTTCCACTGAGCACCACCACAGATATACTGTGTTCACAGAATCTGTTGAGGTTAACACCTGAAATTCCTGACGGCCTTATGCAACAAGAGAAGTTCACGGGTGACTGGTCATTTCTGGATAAGCTTTTGGCTACTCATCAGGGAATTGATCCGAGCAAATGCCATCAATTTTCACAAGTTTCTGAAGTGGTTCCTTCTGCTCAGAGATCTTCATTCCCCTTTCTTGGGTTTGAATACGATTTTTCGAAATTTTCCAAGTAGTTTTTTCTGAGTTTAAGAAATTTAAGGTGCTCACTTGACTTTAATTTGGTTAGCTGGACTCTTGACATTTATCATAATTCTGTGGCTGCAAATTTATATTTAAAGTATTTGGCTCAAAATGTTGTGCTTTTTATAATCTTCATTAGTAAAATATTGTGGAAAATGTATGCATACAGAAATATCTACTACAGTCAAATTAAGCAGGAACTTTTGTTAAACTGTCATGGAAATTTTTATTTTTATTTTTATTTTTTCTTTTTTCGAAATTGTCTTCTAAAACCATGTTTGGCTAATTTAAAGGAGTAAAAGTTATTTTAAGCTTTTTTGTTTTGGCCAAACAAAATTTTATAACTTCGAAAAAAAATGTAATAATACTGTTATCTATTGTGGACAGAGGCGGCTCAAGCAAGTTGGGGAGTCTTAGGCCTTTGGTAAAGTAGATGAGCATGGAGGCCTTTGGTTATGAGTTCGATTTTCTTTATCAATACTTTTTTGGTCGAGCTTGTCGTACCAGGCTTGTCTAGTGCGGTTTATCTGACTGGCGTGATTTGTAAGCTATTGTGTCAGTCCGAGGGTTTACCCAGTGTGCACCCGAAGGGTAGCGGCTGTGAGTTCTCCCGTCATTTAAAAAAAAAAAGGGAAAGGAAAAAATAACACTTGGGGGGTCTTAGGCTAAAATTTTGGAGGGGCTTCTTTAAGAATAATTTTTTTTTTTTTTGATAAAAAAATAAATAATACCTTTCTTTGCTGATCTTAAAAACACAATTAAAATATAGGTAAAAAAATAAAAGCATAACTTTCTTAAAAATAAACTCACCTTGAGTAAGAAAAAAGAGAGAATGGTGCTTTGATGGTAAGTTCCAATTGAAATTGATTATAATATAAAAGTTTGTCGGGGGTTTTCAATTAGAGAAGAAACGAGAAAAAATGTAGAAAAAGGAAACATCTTTTGATCTGGTCAATTGGGTATACTCTTATGGTTGGATTGAATTTTATTTAAATTTCAAATTTTTCGGGCCTTGCGTGAATATGGGGCACTAGACGATCTCCTAGATATCTTCATGGTTGAGCCGACCCTAACTGTAAGATAGGATGTAAGCTTGTGGGTCGCTCTATTTCCATTTCTAAAAATAAAGCAGCTGGAGGTATGACTTATATATCATGTGCTTGTTTCCGTTTGACAAAAAAATTAAATTAAATTACGTGTGGAGTATGAATCTTCATCTATATATAGTATGTGGAAATTGTATGTATATATACATCCTCGACCGTCAAATTCAATAGAACGACCCACAAATATTAACCATTTATCCACCCTTCATTTGTATCTTTATAAAATTTAAACATTTTATAAATACTTCCCAAACATGTTTTTTAACATTCTTGAATTATGATTGTGTTTTACAATTTTTATTCTTTTCCTTTAAAAGGATATTGCTAAAAACCTAACATCCGGTGCCATGGCTCAACTTATATACTTGATGTAGGAGAGTGTCGCTATTTCACCCAAAAGTTATAATTCATGATACTAATGCAATCCATCTTATATTATCCGGAATCAAGTCTGGATGTACACTCTTAAGACAAATTTGTTGGGCCAATTCTGTTTCAAGCATGCTCTTTATAAAACTTCGTTCTTTCTACTTGAACTAAGCCCTAACCTTAAAACCTTCTTGAATGATAAATAATCAATTTAAAACAAACTTAATTTATGAAACAACCAAATATATTGACCTCGTAAATTGGTTGTTTCAAATTCAATTGCTCACCAAGTCCCTAACATAAACTAATATTAGTAATGCTTATTAACTTTTGCCATAACAATATTCATGATATGGCATGTCCAGCATGGTAAACTCGACAACACCAAAATAGAAAGAAAAATTGACACGTTTTTTCTCTGTCAAATCATATCTAGAGTAGCATATCAAAACATGTCCTAAGTAAACTCGCTTCCTTATGGCTCCACCAAGCATTTACCTTAAGTAACCTGTGAACATAATAGAGTCCCACCAAAACAAGACGCAAACAGTATCTGAAATTCTGAATACATTTGGAATGTTGTTGGTTCGAAAGGTCTATAAAATCTCTATTCTAATGCTCAGTCTGATCTAATTTAACAAACACTTGGACACGTCAAACATTACTATATACGAAGAAAATAAGATAAATTATAGTATGTTATTCTATGCAATACTATCCAATATTGTCTAGCAAACATGTCCTAAATGCAGAATTAAACCATGGCTTGTAGTCAAAACGAAACACGTTGTAATCCCCCTTAATCATTTGAACCAAAGTGCACCCTCTTTAACTTCAGCATCCAATTCTAATTGTAAGATACAAAAGACAATATTTTGAAATCATATTTGTCTGTTTATAAAGGAAGCCAATTTCCAACTTGTGTAGAGATAGAATACGGGGAATTTCTTGTGTGAATAAACCATAGGTTGATCAAGTGTTTATATCCTTAAAAAAGAAGTGCTATAAAACAATCGAATACTAAATCTCATTATCCATATCGGCATATTGCTAAACTAACAACGAAACCCAACATGGCTCCTGCTATAACTTCAATTTCTGTGTGTCCTACTGATTCTTTTAATGTGGGGTAACCATAAGATACACCTACTGATTCTTCTCCGACATCCGATGCCACACCAGAGGATCTTATTGTCGTGCTTTTTATCCTGTTCTCAGATTTAAGTAACAGAGAAGCATTTGCCTGTTTTGTCTGAAAAGACCTCTGTTCCTCCAAGAGAAGAGGGTCAGTGCTCTCTAAATCGGAAGATAAGTCTCCAGGGAAAGAGTTGGTGAATGTGCTGGCATCGTTACTAGAGGAAGTTGAACTCGTTCTGGCGCTTAGCAAAACCTTATTTAATTCTTTCGCATGAATGCCGACTTCCCTTCTAACTCCCTACAAAAGCAAAACTTTGAAGGTGAGAAAATGAATTACCTTGCCAAACAATGGAAATAATGTGCATTTATTTGATACAATCATGTCAGATGAGCTTCGAAATAGGATGACTTCTAAACCAGCCTTGACAGACCTTAGACATTCAAGCAAGTCTCTTTCAACAACCATTTTAACCAACTCTTCTTGCTTTAATTTAAAGCCTAGGAATGCTCGAATATAGGACAAGAAGGAAATGAGCTTGCAATGCAAGAATTATTGTTGTTTGAACTTAATTTAGTCTATATCAAACTTCAGTTCTTTCACTCATTTATCGTTTTCTTTTCCAAATTCTTGATGCAAGCTGTAAAATGTCTTCAATCTATTACTAACTAGAACAGAATCTCGTCTCTAAATTTGTCCCCTTCTTCCGATAAAGCTAGGTTTTAGACCATATTCCTCCATATCAAATCCCTAAATCGAATTTCCACGTTGATGCATCCACTTTTAGGCAATTAACGTAGAAGCTAACAACTAAGTCTAATAGTTAAAGACTGAAGGAATGCTTGGAACACAAACCTGCGCGTCATACATGACAAGGCCTGCGTAAACTACAGCTAAACCGAAAATTACGTCAGAGAAACCCCTGCAATGACATCGTAACTAGAATTAAAACTGAGGGGAAAAAGAAATAGATTGATCAATAAAATAAATGAGGGCAAAATCCAATAAGTACCTCTCCAAACCAAGTGAAGTTGCAGTGGCCACAACAGCCTGAAATTGTGAATAAATATATCCAGTTAGATAATCCCATTTCAGTCTGGTTTGATATGAACTTATGACCACAAAATCAGATCGATCATCAGATTACGAGTTCAGTATCAAACCCAAAAAAAACTAATTACAGGTACATACAATCTCATGCATAAGCAGAACAGTAGAAAATATTACAGAGGAATGTGTAGAAGGGAACCCTCCAGCGTGAACGACAGCCTTAAAATCATAATTCTTGCCATATAATATAGTTGAAGTTATTGGCTTTGATAATTGCCCAATTGCTGCAGATACAGCTGCAGCTATCAAAACCTATACACAATCAATTCAAAAATAAACTCCCAATTCAAGAAATTCATGACCCAGTAGAAAGAATAATCTAACCTTGTTCTGAAAAATGCCAGCAACATCACTGAGTGCAATTGTAGGACACGCGAGGTTAGATACACATCGAAATGGAAAATAAGAAGGAATTCTTGAATTTTTTTGTATCAAAAAAGGCGCTTTAGGGGGATCAACATTATTGAATGGGCAGCTGAAAGAGTTGCAAGATTGAAGTAACATAATTAGAAAATAGAATCCTCTGCAAATCCAACTCTTTCTCCTTTTTGCAGAGTCAAAAGAGCATAAAAGTTTGGGTCCGAATCTCGATCTTTGAATTGTTGATTTTTGCTTTACGCCGCTTGTAAAGATGATCCCACACCTTTTTTTATAATTCGTAAAGACGCCGCCGCAGCTGACTTCACAAATTAATGAAATGTGTGTGTGTGTGTTTTTTTTTTCAAATCATTTGATATTTCATGATTAGAATTTCTTATTGAATTGTTCTTATTTAAAACTTATATAGGTTTTGTCAAATCATTTGACCATTTAAGATTATTATTTCATAAAATTAAATCAATCAAATTCTATTAAAACCCTATTTCAGCCCAATTTTTTTAAAATTCATTTTTTATTTCTCAAACTCATTTTTAAATAAATTTTTTAATAAAATAATTTTACACGTAATCTTCCAAAAAAAATAAAATAAAGAAATCACTATAATAAAATCTATTCCCCCTAAAAATGAGCTCAAACAAATCTAAGCACCAGTACTTAGCCCCTATTTGGAGGACATAATTTGGGTAGAAAAATTAATTTTTTCACCATTAGCACCCAAAAGTAGACCCTTTTTTTTTAACACACTCTCATGCGGGTCCCAGGTGACCCAAAAAAAGGGTAAAAAAATGTCCTCAATACAGGGTCTTAACTTATGTTAAGCACCGATGCCATAAGTTTAGAAGCTCTGGACACTGATAATGTGTCATATTAATTAATTGGTGGTTAAAGATTTTATGAGTTTTGATGAATTAATATGACACATCAGCGATACTTAGTGTAAGATGAATACTGAAACTACGTAAATACTTAGAGAAGTTAGTTAAAAGCTAGAATCGAATTCAGTTCAGGATATGATTTGTTTATTTATTTATTTTTTTCAGAATTTAAATTAATCGACATGCTATAACAATACAACGTTACTCCTAAGAATCCCACCTCCATTTTTCATTGAAGGAGGTGTGAGGTTGGAACATTTTGAATGGTGAAGAAAATATTTTTGTTCAATGATATTTGCTCAATTGCTTGCTTAGCATTTCAGTTTTCTATGTTCATTTTGGTCAAGAATGAACTATTGAATTATTTTATTATGGGACCAATCCAATTCCATATAAGCCTGAATTCTAACAAGTAATTTTCTTTTCTTTTTCTTTTTTAATCAATTCAAAGGAATCTTTCTTCAAATATAATATTATGCTGGTCAATGATATAGTCAGTGTGAAAAGTCTGCCTAAGACTATCATTTAAATTTTATTTTATTTTATATTCCTTGAAATTTTTTTTTGTTACTTTATATTTAAAATTATGCAATAAAACCCAACGCAAGCTGGAATAGCTCAGTTGGTTAGAGCGTGTGGCTGTTAACCACAAGGTCGGAGGTTCAAGCCCTCCTTCTAGCGTTTTCAAATTTTCTTTTTTATTGGCCAGGAAAACGTCGATGGTGGATCATTACTCTTATATTAATAAAAGAAATCCATTTGAATTAGTAGCATTTTTTACTTTTAGAACGTCGTAAACCTCTTCTATAACCGAATGAAAGCCTCCTTCTAGCGTTTTCAAATTTTCTTTTTTATTGGCCAGGAAAACGTCGATGGTGGATCATTACTCATATATTAATAAAAGAAATCCATTTGAATTAGTAGCATTTTTTACTTTTAGAACGTCGTAAACCTCTTCTATAACCGAATGAAATATTGATACGAGAATTGTTGTAATCTTTGAGGCTTGTTTTAAAAAGCCAAAACTGCATTTGTATAATGGCACAAAAACCAGTAAGGATGTCCAAGAACCACAATGTTGTGTTCAGTTCATAACTTAAAATGCCAAATTTTCACCTTTGTAGAAATTACTGTCACTGAAATGCATCATATCATAATTTAATTGAGAAACGGAATCCTAAAAGTATTCAAAATCAACATAGGAACTATCAGTCGGGCTGCTCTTGTTCCTATCATTCCCAATCTCAGCCATCTTCTTGTCTGAATTAGCAGATTCTTTACTAGCAAACTGCGAAAAGTCTACAGGTTCGGGTATGCATGGAGGCATGGCACTTCTCACTAATGCCCAGTTCACACCCTCGAAAAATGGGTGCTGTTTTATTTCTGTAGCTCCTCTCTTATATGCAATTCTCTTATGTGGTTCCTTCACCAGGAGCCCTCTTATAAGATCTCGTGCCATAGAACTCACCTGAGGAGTTTCAGGGAATCTTAATGGTTGGCCAACTACATTAAACAGAGTAGCTCGATTTCCAGAACCCTTGAATGGCGTTGCTCCATGCAAGAGTTCGTATATGAAAATGCCAAACGTCCACCAATCCACTGCACTACCATGACCCTCTCCCCGAATGATCTCTGGAGCTAGATATTCGTGGGTCCCAACAAAAGACATGGAACGCACGTTTGTTGGCTCAGCCATTAGTTCAGGAAGAGAGCTTGTACTATTATTGAGCCCAAAATCAGATTTAGATTTGCGATTCTTTTTGGTAGGGAGAAGGCGTGGAAAAAAGGTGGACGGCTGGATACAACCACGAACAGCATTTTCATCGTCTAAGATACCAGCAGCAGTATCACTCGGATTACCAGTATGTACCAATGAAGACTTAACAAGTGTCGGACAGACAGAGCAACGAAGTGATAAGTCGAAGTCAGATAGCATGATATGACCTTCTTCTCTCACTAAAACATTTTCTGGCTTTAGATCCCTGTACACAATTCCTAGCATATGAAGATATTCAAGTGCCAACAAGACCTCTGATGCATAAAACCTGCGAAGCATAACAAACAAATCAAAGTTACTTAGCTATTTTTCTGTCAGCATCTGCATATGGAAACTAAATCTGGAAGTATTAAGTACAACAAGCAAGATGATACTCCGAAAATTCGTGCCTATTCTGAGTTGATGCACAAAGAAAATTACTATTTTTGTGTCCAAATTGTGAGGAACCTAGGTTAATTTGAGGAGAGTAAATATATTTAGACTAAGGAAATGAGTTGACAGCAAGATCAGGAAACTAAAGAACCAAACTAAGTAGAAATCTTAGAGAGAATGACATCAAGAACATACATTCAGAGATCATATGATACAAAAATCTTTACAAGGGAGAAAAAACAGAATCAATGTATCTCCTAGATTAAAATGTGACTGCGGCGATAATATTATTCAGAATCTTGCTAAAATGACCACTTTAAAACTAGTCAGCTTTTATATTTTCTAGTGCTGCTATGGAGAAAATTATAAGTAAAACCACATGTAGTAGAGAAAGGGATAAATAAAGATCATAACGCGGGTAGGTACTGACCGAGCAGCCTCCTCTGTAAAATGCTTGTTGGGCTGTTTTTGGCGAAGAGTATGAAGATTACCTCCACTACAGAACTCCATCACCAAGCAATAAAATTTTTCAGTTTCAAAGTGAGAGTATAAAGTAGGCAAGAACGGGTGGTCAAGAAGACCAAGAATCTCTCTTTCAGTTTGAGCTCTAAGTAGCTTATTTCTACTTGCAAGAGAACCTTTATCCATGACTTTCATGGCAAAGAAGGTATTAGTTCCTCGGAGTTCAACAAGATAGACACTTCCAATGTCTCCATAACCAAGCCGCTTCAAAAGCCGAAAATTGCTAAGACCAAGTGGAGAATCTCTTGAAGAAGAAGAGTTAATGGCATCCCAACGAACATCACCACCAGTGTGGGGCCTGAAGGGTGCACAAAAACTGTCCAAACTGTTACTACGGTTGCTGTTGACACTCCCCCGGATGGGGTTAACGCTTGATTGGCTACTCACAGCATCACCAGTACTTGTATTTGGTGATATGGCCAATAGTCTACCCAGTGTTGTGGCAGTCAGGTTATCTGACGTTGTACCAGTCGTTGCAAATCCATCAGATTTTGGGGAATCAGCTGATACCATATAAGTGGAAGCCAAATTAATTTGGGAATTCGGATGTACATTTAAAGGTTCACATGGTGAAACAAGACCTAGATTGGCACTCCTTTTCGGCACTTGGCTCGACTTCTTAAAGCTGTGAGATGGATTGGAAGTTAAAATGCTATTACTTTTGGCAGCCAGGTTCTTCTTGTCCGGCTCACATGCCTGCTCCAATGGCATGCTACTCATCTGTATTTAAGGATATACAAGAATCTTCTTTAATATTTTCCAACTGTTCAAATACTGGGGAATACAAGAACCAAAAGCAAGAATTGGAGAATGGAAACCAAAATCTATTTCACAACCATTGCAGAAATTTATGATAGTAGCTACACAATGAACATACAGATACAGGTTCACTGGTTGCATACTTATAATCAGAAAACCACAGATTATGTGAAATTACCAAAAGATCAAAACAGACGAGAGTTGCGAATTTTCTTCTCATCGTAGTGATGAAGGCTTTATATTCACCATGTAATAATGCAGAAAGGGGTTTATTACTTTTCTGTCTCAACTTTTTAATTCTGACAATACTCCGGTAAAGATAGAGAAATCATTTGAATTGGAGGATAAAACAAAGGTAACACTGACCTCATCCAAGTCCCTGCCTGTTGGATTCAATGACATTCCAGAACAAGATTCATAAGAAAAATCTGCAAGAAATATCATGCAGAAAATGCAAAAACGTCATCGTTCATGTTGATTACAAGCCAAAAAAATTTCCATCTAAATATCAATTTTCTGCATTATATAAAGGACCCACCAATTGTATTGAATGCCAGAGGCTTCTCCTTGGATTAATTATCCTTCCGTTCAATCATCCTTCAATGGGAATTTAATAACTCATCAAATATGATAATTAGGAAAACGATAAGGAAAATCCCAGCAAAAATTCATTGGCCGTATGGACAAAGAATCCTTGTTTTTAACACCATTAGTTTCAGGATTGTTGGTTTGGAAGGTGGGTGTAGAGACAAATGTGGGAAGGAGGGAATGGAAAATCCATATTTAATATATACATTTGAAAAAAAAAATGGATGGAGAGAGAGACAGATGTGGATAGAGGTAAGGAGAAGCGGCCACAGAGAAGAGAAGAGACGAAAGGATCGGCGTTCGAAACTGTGTAAACGTGGTCGGAAATATTTCTCTGGATTCTCCTATATATAATGACTGACACGTCTTCAATTACAATTATTAGTTGAGTTCAAGTCATTGCCTTCAAACAAATATTTGGTGTCATCTGACAAGTTTTAAATCAAATTTCACAAAGAAGTCTCTAAAATCGCAAATGCCTCCTATAGTTCGTCTATTTGTTCAAGAATTTAGTGGGAGAGGGAAGAGCTTGTGCAATCTCTTCACCACAATTGGAATGTGAAAGTGTGACCTATTACCTGATTGTAAACTCATGTAGCATGGCAATCGAAGAAATCCCTCTTCATTTCTCCCATTTACATAGTTCACTTGCAGATGGCAATTTCGAATTGATTAGGCCTGAATACTAGTGATGTTATATACTAATGGTATTTCAGTTATAGAAATATCTCCAGCCCACAGTGGACTGGAGTTATAATGTCTATTTGTCGCATCAACGAGTCAATTTTTTTTTTTCTTTTTTCTAAAAATGGCAACGCCACATCGACAGTGGGTAATTGTTAACCTTGCCAACTATGTGCAGGATCAGCTCTGATTCCAGTTAACTAATTTCTTCTGATATGTTATGGTACCACTGACTTTGCAGAAGGGGATTTATGATGCAGAACGGAGGATTGTGGATCTAAGTAGTGCACTTGTTGGGAATGCTTCCAAGGCAAATAAATAAAAGATAAAGCTTATAGGAGGAAAGTATCGAAATTCTTGAAGCTATTCACAGTCACGAGGTTGGGTTCTTGAAAAGTACTGCTAATTGAAATAATCTTGCCACAAGATCTCCCCGTTCCAAAGTAAAGGGAAAAAGTTGTGCATCATGAAAAACTTCTAAGAGTTAAATGTTTTTCGGGTTTGTGAATTTAGTCTGCAAGGCTTCAGTTTTAGGCAAATGCATGCCATTAGCACATCCTATGTACTATCTTATTAGTGATGGGAAATTTATGAGCCACGCAGTAAGAAAATCAGAAAGAACGCTAGGCTGTGGAGACGATTTGACATTCTTATGTTTCTCGCTACCTCAGAATAAATTTCTACACTTGAAGATTGTTGAACTCAATATTCTCTAGTTTTCCTTTTGCTAAATTTTGTTTCTGGCGACGTTGATACTTCTGTCCTAGGTTGCCAACGAATTGCAATGCTATTTCACAATGGAGGATACTGAACGCAATTGTTGATCCACGTGTTATACCTGCTTTTGCCCTTTCTCTGCTGGTGTTTGATGATTGAAATTCCGGTCGCCTAAATTGTTCCATAATGCGGTTGCATATAAGTAATGGTCCTTTCAGAAGTTTCAGTCCTCCAGAGAGTAAATGTTACTCTCTGTCAAGTATGCTAATTGTTTTATCGAGCATTTTGAAGTAGATACGATACTTTTCTGTTTCTTGCTGACAGGTGATACAATTTGAGTTTTTAACATGGTTGCTGGTTAACAGGGAATTGGTTCAATATGTCTTCAAATGGCTGCCAATCTCACAAATCTTTAGCAATATTTGAAAGCCTTCCTAAAAAAATTTTAATGCAACCATCTCAAGATCTTTCTCTTGTAAATGGTAAGTGTTGACACATAAAAATTCAGTCCAAATCGAACAGCCCTAAGGAGTGAAGTCCAATTGGAGAATCCCCAAATCAGATAGCCCAAAGAACGAAGCCCAATCGAACAAATCAAGATAAAGGCCCAAATAAGGAGGGCCAAGAACGCTGTAACGCCATCGTCCAAGTTTGCAAGTCGCCCAAAATCTAAGCGAATGGAGTGTCATACAGTCGCCCAGAGCTGTTACTCTATTCTCGCCCAAACCTTCAAGTCGCCCAAGGTATTAACAAACATAACGCGTCGTGGTTATCAAGAAGTGCAGTTATTAAAGCATCCCTATCACATCCCACGATTCAAGGAATTCAATCGAAAGCGGTTGAACGATGAAGGGTAATGGCAGCAGTTAAAAGGCAGTTTTCATGACAAGGTGGCCATTACGAAGAAAGTGGGTAGTTATAAGACGATCAAACAGTTTTTAGAGTAGTTGATCACAAAGAGATCGTCTATGAAGTATAAAAGGGAGAAAGGACATAGAAGCAAAGGACCGAATCCAAAACTCTCGAACAGAGAATGTGTAATTTTCATTTCCTTAGTTTTTAGATTTAAACACTTTCCTTTCAGTAACTCGTGTGCTTGCGCTCCTTGGAGGCACGTTGTTTTTCATTTCTAATTGTAAAGTCATCGCCAATAAAAGAACACCCCTTTTTGGGACTTTGTCTTAAGAGGTTTGTCCCTTACGCAATCGTCTGATCCTTTTTAATTGTTAGCGACTAACCCGCGCGAAACAGTCAGACTTTCATTTCCACGCTACATCCCAAGAATGTGATTTCTGAAACATCCATGCCATTTGCAGAAGTTCTCTTCTTGAATTCCTTGAACGAAAAGGAGCAATATTTGTCATCAAGGATACGTTTAATTATGGAGCTCGTGCAATGTACATACATGTCATCAAAAACAAATATTTGGCACCAGAGAAAAAAAAAAAAAAAACCTAAAGAAAAGAAAAGGTTGTTACTTGTATCAGTTTTATACATGTATACGTGAAGATTGATATAATAAACAGAATGATATTGTTTTTAGTTCTCAAGAATTGACTATGAAAAGATAGTTATAGACAACAATTCCCTTGTACTTTCCTTCCAGCAGAAATTTCATTGTTTTGTATTTTGTATTTTGTATTATTGGAGTGTATCATGTGTTCATTATTTGATGGGAAAGTCTATGTTTGCTATAAGAAAATGGCCACCAAACTTCACAAGAAGGTAGAACAATGAGGTTCTAAAAGTAGAGGTAACATGGCGAAAGAAGGGGGTTGGGATGGGTTTGGGGTCAAATTTATCACATTAATATGCTAGCTGTTTTAGTTACTCTTTCTTAAACTTGTATAGTGAATCCATTATATATTCTTAATCACTTCGTCCAAAAACTCGATCCGAACAAACAAAGTCCTGGATTCAATTTTGACCAACATATATCCCGCATTAAGCATTTGTTGACGAAATAAGTGTCCGTTTGGCAGGATTTTTGAAAATTCAAAAGCTACTTTTGAAACTAAGAACGTGTCGCCTGGTGCATTATGACTCGCGTCATCCTCACCTTCCTCCAACTTATCACCGACAATCTGTTCATAGTTCCAAACTTAGCGATGGCAACTAAACACAAGGGTTGCTCTCATTGCAAGACGTAACACGATACCTTAAAACACGAGCTGATGACAGTCATGCACTACTTGTATTCACATTTCCAGAGGTACTCTTGTCTTTCAAGAGGATTCGCAACATGTCAAGATATGGTAAAGTTCTTCGCTTTGCTATTTCTGAATGTGTGTGGATAATTTTCTAAAAATATATTATTTGGTTAGAGGAACTTTTGGAAAAAGTTGACTTAAGATAGAAATCTGGCCAAACGGACCTAAATAGTTCACATTTTGAAATTCAATGAAATAAAGGCAATTATGCATTACTCATCAGTTTGTGTTAAAAAATGGCTGCTTTGGTCAATAAATACACAGTACAGCCCCCATACAGTCTGTGAAATGTGATGGGATAACATTCGTAGCACAGCTCATCAATGAAAGTTTCCATGTGATTTTGGACCCTTTATATTCTTTGCCAACCTCTTTCTTTAACTATATTTCCTTTGACCCTGTTTAACCTCTAGAATTCTAAATTTAATAACTTAATTATTTATTTATGAGTCAAAGATCCCCCATATTCAATCATCAATAAATTTCAACTTTCCCAGAAAACCCACTTGTAATTTAGAAAAAGTTTATTCAATTCCTTGATGGGATATTATTTTTTTTTCTTTTATTTATCAGCTCGGAAAATCTTATGTTTGATATCTTAGATTCATCGATTGAAGTAGTAACAATTCCTTTATAGAGGGGAACTCATATATTGTATAAAAACGAATAAATTTTTTTCCTGTAAAATTGTATGAAGGGTAATTAATTAAGTGGACGTAATTTTCGTTCGAAAGGAATTAGCAAAATTAATAAAAATAGAAAGTTCTTTGTAAGAAGAATTTCAACTTATACGCGTTATAAGTTTCGTCCCAAGTCGGTGAAGAAATTGATATTCTTTAAAGCAGACAGCTAAATATAATTATATAAATGAGAGTCAAAGTTTCATTACTTATTCTGAGTAAGGACATCCTTATAATTTTGCGCTTGTTTGGAATAGCTTAAAATGTTATATCAAAGTTAAGAATTAATTTTAACATCTTTTATGGAATTGACAATTTTTATAATTTTTTATTCAGACATTTTGTTAACTTTTATCAAAATCTGCTAAAATTTTATCGAAAACTTTGTCCAATGACCTCTATATGAACTCAGATTGTATAAACATGTATCGTGAAGCTTTAGCTAGTATGATCTTATTTTAGAGCACGAGTCTAAAGAATCTTGCACAATCAAAGACATTCTTCACATCTCATTATTTCGAATTTGTTACTAATCGTTAAAGACAACACATCCCATCATGAACACGTCATGTTCATATTTCTCCGAAATGTCATTATAATTGGGTGTCGTTGATGATAGAACTCGAGACTCACACGATGTTTAAAGAACTAAAGGTCGTGGTTGGTTTGCCGTTTTCGGTCAATTTTCCATTTTCCGTTTTCAAAAATGTGAAAAACGCGTTTGATTCGTCGTTTTCGAAAATGCATTTTCGAAAACGAGTTAAAATTTATAACTGAAAAAGCAAAACAACTTTTTATCGTTTTCAGCGTTTTCAGTTATAAATGTCGAAAACGCGAAAAATGGGTTATTTTCGGGGAAAACTAAAAATCGTTTTGAAAATGAAAATGGAAAATGCAAATGCAAATCAACCACTACCTAAATGTTTTGTCTATTAGTTTGCAACCTCCCTTATTTATAGAAAAATCTTAAGTCCATGTTTGGTAGCAATTTTTCATTCCAAAATTTTGATTTTTTGATCGTTATTTCACTATTTCAACCGTCATTTTTTACTTATTCACTCACAGATAGGATTCACTTTTCTTTTTAACGGTCAAAAAATCAGTTCTCATAATTATTACCAAACATGACCTTCTCTGTCATTCATACCTAATCACTTCCACATACGTGGAAAAATAATCCCTTTTTTTCTGCTGTAAATTAATACAGCAGACCTTTCATATATATTAAAAAATAAATCTAAGAAAGTTGAATTTCTGATCCAATATTATGTGAACACACGTACACAGTATATAAAATAAATACTGCAAAGAGATAAAAGAAGGTAAGAAAGACAAGGACATAATTTGTGACAGACAGACAGCCGCAATAAATAAAACTGCTAAATATGTGCGCATGACAGAGAGATAAAACCAACAAAGACAGCAATATTAGATATTCTATTTATATAATTTTATAATTTTCAATGCACCTATGTATGTATATATGTATATGTGTTTATATATATATATCTGTCGTTTCCCGGGGAATAGACCCCTTACCCCACCCCACCTTCCAAAAGATAGCTGAAAATTTTGTTTCTAACATCCCCATCTTAACGATCCTTTCTTTTGCTTTCTGCATTCAGTTTCCTGCTTTTTTCTTGTGATTTATACTTATTTTTGCTTCCAAAATGAGCAGTATTATGAATATGAAAATGTGTAGACAACAGCAGAGAGGTTTCTTTCTTTATCTCTTCTTGTTTTCTATGGTCATTTTCTTGGCTAAGTGTTCACAGGGCCTTGGAGAATCAGTTGGGACAAAACTGGAGTTGATTCACAGGCACCATTTGCAGCCTATGACTAAACTTGAGCGTCTCAGACAGTTACTTCATAGTGATACAATTCGCCAACGTTCGATTTCTGAGAGTTTAAGGTTGAAGAAAATCAGAAACACTACTGGCAGAAGGCAGGTCCTGGAAAATCCTAATGCCACTTATTATCATCCAGATTGTTCAAATAGCAGCAGAAGGGATAAAAGTGGCTGTGTTTCTGGGAAAATGACAATGAATTCAGGGGCTGATTTTGGGACAGGACAATACTTTGTGTCCTTTAGTGTTGGATCCCCTGCACAAAGATTTGTGCTGATTGCAGATACAGGGAGTGACTTGACTTGGATGAACTGTAAGTATAGGTGCCATGGAGCTCAGTGTAGGAAGAAAACTCGAAAACGGAGAGTTTTTCGAGCCGATCACTCGTCGTCTTTCGATACTGTGCCTTGTTCTTCAAGAATGTGCAAGATTGAGCTTGCAAGTCTCTTCTCTCTTACTCGATGCCCTTCTCCCCATACTCCATGTGCCTATGATTACAGGTAAATATGCATTTTCTGCATTTTTTTTTTATTTATTTTTTTTGGGATGGTCCAATTAATAGGTAAACTTTTTGGGTCGAATAAAAGCTACTCTTTGTACTAATAAAACTTTTATCTTTTAAGCTCAGGCAAATAATTATATGTTATGGGGAAACATTTTAGATAGCTAGCCAGTAGTGATATTTCGCATCAGAAATCCAGTTAGAAAAATGCTATTTATACATCGGGGTTGACACTTCGGTGTACACTCCTCTCACATAAGGGAGGTGTACATGTAGCAATGCTCATCCAGTTATCTGATGAAGCCATTAAACGTCAAGTATTGCGTGACTTGTAGATGTACAAGGGCTTGTCTGGTTGGGGTTGGTTCGACTTTCTTAATTACCCCATAGCATAGGCGTGAAGTCGATTTTGAAACAAAGGACGAGTGATTCCCATATTTCGGACACTTATCCCCGTGTTGCGTTGGCAACGCCTAATCGACGGTTTTTTTTTTTTTGCCTACTGCCAATGACATATTGACAAGTGTCCCCCTGTATAAACTTGACAAAATCCTCTGGACATGTAGCAACTCTCTATTTCGAATGTTTAAAGAACATAAATGTCCCTGTTCAGTACACAAATTTATGTCTAGATCTGCGGACTATATAGCTCACAACTACTAGACAACAATGCTGGAAAAAGTGGATGTACTTAATTCGTTTAAATCTTGTCCCAAGATAATTCTCCCACCTCATCCATTTTACACGTTCTTAAATAATCTAATTCTTTATCGTTATTTTAACTATGGTAACTAAAATTAGGTACTTGGATGGATCAGCTGCACTCGGAATCTTTGCTAATGAAACAGTAACTTTTGGCTTGACAAATGGCACGAAGGGGAGAATCCACAACGTGCTGGTCGGATGCAGTGAGTCTTCGACCGGCCAAAGTTTCCAGGAGGCTGATGGTGTTATGGGGCTAGGCTATAGCAACTATTCTTTTGCACTCAAAGCTGCTGAGAAATTCGGTGGCAAGTTCTCATACTGTTTAGTCGATCATTTAAGCCCCCAAAACGTGTCGAGTTATCTCATTTTCGGATCCCACAAAACCGAATATTCTATTACAACACACTACAGAATGCGACAGACAGAACTTGTCCTAGGAGTCGTCAATCCGTTCTATGCTGTAAATATAAAGGGCATTTCTCTTGGAAGTATAATGCTCAAAATCCCAGCTGAAGTGTGGAATGTGAATGGTGGAGGAGGGGTGATTCTTGATTCGGGATCAAGCCTAACTTTCTTGACACAACCTGCTTATCAGCCAGTAATGGCTGCACTGAAACTGTCCCTAATAAATTTCACAACACTAAATCTCGATATTCCACAGCTCGAATTCTGCGTTAACTCGACTGGTTTTGATGAATCTTTGGTGCCAAGATTGGTATTTCATTTTGCAGACGGAGCAAGATTTGAACCACCAGTAAAGAGTTATGTAATTGATGTGGCTCCTGGTGTAAAGTGTCTGGGTTTTGTGCGTTCAACTTGGCCTGGTGCATCTGTAATTGGCAATATTATGCAACAAAATCACATATGGGAATTCGACCTTGCAAATAATAGATTGAGTTTTGGCAGCTCCTCCTGTACTTAGATTTATTTATCCACCCAAATTTGTATACCAAGAAAGAAATCACTTGGCAGTGTAATTTACATTCCCTTCTCATGAAATGCCCACATTATTATAGAAGTTAACATTTTGTTACCAATTCTGTGACTATTTTTCGCGGTTTTTCGGATGTCTGCTTGAACATTTAAAAAAATAATAATAATAATAATAATAATAAATAAATAAATATTGCAATAGAAATTATGGCTTGCATTCATTCTTCGCAGCAAAAGTTAGAAGAAAAAAATTGAAGATAGTAAAAAATTAACTTATATTGGAGAAGTGCGAACAAAATTTCACATACAAGTAAATAATGATGTGGATGCACAAGCCGAATGGATGTGTAAGGCCCAATTAATTGCAAGAAATTTGTTGCTAGCTTTCATAAGAGGTGGTGGCTCCGGCACAATAGACGGGTTGGGCCTTTATAGAGTGTGTGATCCTTCTTGATTTGAGGAAGAGATGAATAGAGTATGATTTAACGGGGCGAGATGACGTGGTACATTATTTGACAAGGAAATTATTAAGAAAGTGTGACAAAATCTTAATTCTCACAATTTGATTTGTAGCCCCAAAAGAATTGTTACCGACAAATAGTGTTGTTTTTTAGGCCAATCATACTTGAATGAACATTTCTACACTAAATCTTATTATTAGAAAGATGAGACAAATAAGAATCTAATAGGTTTCTTGGCAGTTTATATGGTAGTAATTGTTNTCTACACTAAATCTTATTATTAGAAAGATGAGACAAATAAGAATCTAATAGGTTTCTTGGCAGTTTATATGGTAGTAATTGTTTCATTTTAGTGCATCGTCACAATCTTGTTTTTTATAACAACAATATTTGTCATCATCTGTCGACAAATATATTTGGCAAAATTAACTATAGAAGGCACACAAGATTAAAGTTTTAATTTCTTTTTCTCTATAAAATATTTATTAATTTACTTCTTTCAAATTGACAATTTTCTATGAGAAAATTTGTTAATATAAAACTCATCGTTCAAATTAAGGCTATTGTCTTTCTTTTCTAGAAATTTTAAATAGAAACATATTAAGGATCCATTGACAAAGTTTTTAAAAAGTTAAAAGTTATTTCTAAAATTAAGAAATTATTTTTTAACATGTTTAGATAGTTTTTCGAAAGTGTTGTATTTGAATAGAAGAGTTATTTAAAGAAACTAATCTAAGGTAGCTTACTCGAGAAATTATTTTACAAGAAGCAGAAGTCCTGCCAAAAGGACTTTCAGAACTTTTTTGGGAGAAATTTTTTTAGAATCATTTTTCCTTTCAACAACTTTTTGTAAGATCAATAAATTTTTCCAACTTTTGTAAATACACATTCTCCAAAATAAATAAATAAAAAAAACGAAATTATTTGAAAAGTCTCGCCTAAATAATCTCTACCCCAAATCAATTTTTCGCCTTGTACTAATAATAACAGTGCACATATCATTTAGTTTAAAAATAAATATATATTTAGAGTTCTAACTTAATTGTTATATTCATTAAAATGAGTAATCCAAACTTATTGATTAATGTTTTTATACTTAACCTTATACGGAATTTACCCTCAACATTCTATCACAATATAATGGCTCGTTTGATAACACAAATCTTGAAATCTAAATATTCTTTCAATATTTAGATGGACTGAGTTTCTCATTGAGTTTAACAGACTCGATAATTTCATCTCAAAAATTCAACTTTATTAGAATAACTGAAAGCACGTGGCGTGGTATGAGTTTTGCATGAAATAAGCCACTTATTCCGCCGTCGGCCATTCCATCTTATTGTTACCTACTGCACCCTATTTCATTTACATGTTGATAATTAGAGAAAAATGTGAAACAGCTCACATCTAAATTGAAAATCAAATGCGCAATACCATCACTAAACTATCAAATTGATAAGAGAAAGTAGATACTTCAAAATCCTCCAAACTCTCCTTGCACAAATTCACATGCTTGTTTATTGAGATTAAAATAATAATAATATTATTATTACTTTACAGATATTATTAATTTATAAATGAATAAATTATGTGAAATCAAATCTAGTCTAATGCTACAAAAATGTGATGGATGCCCCACTATCAAATCATCCTGGTGATGCTATGATAATAGAATTACCAGCTCACTAAGAAATTATGCTAATCATGTTGATAAATTATGCATTTCACCGTAATCCAATTATCAAGAATCACCTAAGATGTTGATTTTCCGTTCGTTTGCTAAAAAATGAAGTTAACGAAAAGTCGAAGAAATACCTGATATTCGAGAGGTGTTTGTTTGTGTAAAGTGCTTTCGTAGTCCTCCAAATCCAGAAGTCAACAAAAACAACTACCGAGCTACAGGAACCGCGGGAATGACCACGCACACAAATGGGTTCGGGATTTTTTAATTCACGCGGAATCCGCTCGTCCCATCGGAGGGCGCCGTCATCCCCATGGTCATCGGTGCAAGTCGTTTAGCTTTATTCAAACAACAATTTTGTAGCCTTAGTTGGCTTTTGCACATCTGGCATGCCTCGTAGGCAGAAGCGTGACAATTTCGTTGCTCTCTCTGCAGTAAGCTTGATGTAGAATAAATATATGAACAAGATCGAATAATTCACATTAGCTATTATACATGTCAACAGTAACTTGAGCACCAAAAACAAGCAAGATTTTTGCATTTCAATGAAGACCTGTCTGTACAAGTTCCTTGCTGCAAAACTACATCCAATTAGATAGATATAGAACTTTGCCACGTACAACTACGGACATGACTCAGAAAGATTGTATGTCAAAAAGTAGGGCACAATAAACTTAATATTTAAGAAAGCTGCTATACTTAGTCCTTACGCAGCACCAGAGTGTACAGCAACTTTCCCGCATTTTGATACGATAGAGTAGAAAGTTGCTGATAACCCCCCTTTGATCAAAAATGGCAAAAAAATCCTCGACATGGGTTTCTTTCAAGCATCAACGTCCTGAACCCAAGCCAAATCTGCGAAATAGAAAGTTATATAACACCATTTCTGAGTAATTATCCTCTACGTTGAAATGAAACCCATCAATGACATAATCTATCATGCATAATGTTGTGTATTCACAGTAACCCAATGATAAGCTTTTTGATGAATTTCTATGCAGTAATGTAACTAGAAGTCTAGAACTATGAACCAGGCAATGAATGATAATGATACAGTTGCTACACTTTCATGATTCTTAAATTACGCGAAAATATACATGTTTTGTATCTAGTGTCCTCTCTGTACACCAGGCACTTACAGTTGTGCAGATTTTGTTAAGATAGTATAAGCATCATTTTCCTGGTAATGCCGACACTGAAAATAATAAACATACTAAGTAGTACCTCTAAGTTCAAAGTGGCGTCGTATGCAAGTATTATGAATACGTAGTATATTACATATAAAGTAACATGAGTATCTCGCGTGTAGCAATAATCACTCAAGGAACAAGTTTTAACCTTATGTGTAATTATAGCTTAAGAAGATGAGAGAGAGAGAGTTTTTAACCTCGAAGCACGGATTCAACTGCTGCATTTGGGATAAGCAGCCCAACAATTCGTTGATTGTCTGCGGTGGTCTCGATACGCACAACCCGGATCCTCCGATGGCTTACGCGAGCCTATAAAAATGTCATTAATATTTCAACTGATTACTAGAAACGCAGCAACTTCTGATGTACCACACAATGAAAATCCATGCATTGAAGGACAAGCTAATCTATGTATTCAGATGCATATTTTGGGGTAGCAGGTTCCTCAGTAGCAGCAGCTAGAGCTTTCAGAACTCTGAAACTTCTATTCGTACTAGGTAGCAAATTGGTCCAGCATTTAGTCCAACACTATGTTNTTAAACTCTTAGTCAGGAAAGCCCAAACTTGCAAAAAAGAAGCAAGTGCAGTCGACAATTTAAATACCTGTTGGTAGTGCTTATAAACCATTGGTCCTAGGGAATGTGTGGATATAAGTGGTAGTAAATTTTGGATCCTACAGAATGTGAGTATAAGAGGTAGCAAATTGTGGGTCCGATGAAATGTACTAAATCCACCCCAACATAGGCAACCCCCCAGAGTACTTAGAAACAATCAGAGGGTAAAACAGGCTGAAAATGAACTAGCCTTTTTTTTTCTCCTTAAAAGACTTGTCTTAATTATTCACCCAGAAAAACGTATATGAGTGAAGTTTATATGGGTTTATAGGCAACTTCTTTCATAATAGAAGAGTACACATCAATTATAACATCATGTCAAACTTGGTTTATATGATATGGATTCATATCTTAATCAAATGACTGAATAAAGAGTAAAAATGGATCAAGTTAACCTGCTTAGAAAGAGCCTTTTCAATAGCTCCCCAAACAGGAAGAATGAGGCCACCCAACACATTCACTTCCTGCAGTCTCCTACCAACTGTACAGAAGCTACCCCACTTACAGTTGGGGCCGTGCATGCACTGCAAGTAAAATACTAAATAAGCTCTGCAATCTTGACCAATATAATGCAGCAATTAAACATAACTATCACAGTGAAATGAAATCTATAGGAACCAAAACGTTCCCCCTCAAATCAGCTACAAAATCACTAAATAGCATTTTAAACTAGAGAAATGAGCCTTCAATCTAGATGTATGATCAACAAGTATTATCCATTAGGCTAAATTAATCAATATTGATAATCGGAAAACTATGCTATGACAGTGAAATGGAAATATTTTCTCCACTTACCAGTTTTGTTTATTATTACTGTTTCATTTATAAAAGACAATTAATAAATTGTTGGGAAAAAAAAGGTTCACCAATCCACAGCTGCCGTAATTAAGCACCAGAGAGAATGAGGATCAAAGGTTATGGCATCAGAGAGATCAGAGGTCATAAACTACGATTTAATGTAAACGAACAATTTAATTTAATCAATATGAAATATAGAAAAACATTGCAACATATAATTAAAGAACATAAATTCTTTCTTTCCTTGGCTAAATTCAGACATATAGAAATCTGTATGTATATATACAGTATGAAGCAAATGCTTATCATTTTTGCTTTTACTGAGCTAACAAGGTGATGATTCAAGGCATACAAATTCTTTAGTTCCAGTTCTCGTGTCACTTCTTTGATATCATAGAAGTATGACAATCAAAAGAGTTTGGCATTTCCCTATGGCAGTCTATGCTTGAGCCACTGCTGAGGGGAAATGAGAGGAGGAAATCAAACCCGTTTTGGCATTTTTTACAAATAGCAAATATTGACAAAATGGTTGCCTTGTTTAACCTTGACATGTCATAGATTCTTGATTGTGGAGTTATAAGGAATAAATATACATGTTGACTTCAATACATTTGTAACCATATATGGAACTGGAAATGTTTATAGTCTGGGAAATATAAAATCCCCCGAAGACATTTCACTTCGAGTTCCTCGCCAGTTTTATGGACCTGATGGTACTGGTGATTATAAAAGGAAAGACTGTCCGCAAAAGTAGTTTATTTATGACGGAAAAATATTTACCTGCTTAGACGAAAAATCATACTCTTCCTCCCAACCACTACGAGCCTTCTGTGAAGAAGAAATTTTTCTATATTTGTCCTTCAGTTCTGCTAGAGGCATCTCCCTTAATATAGAGAGGAAGTGCAACGAAATATCATGAAGATGGTATAGAAACTAACAAGTAAAGTGGTCCTATGAAGGTTATTTTGGTACCTGAGGGACTCCCCATTGGTTGGACGGTATATTTTGTACATTCCAGAAGCAGAACTGAAACAAGACCAGGAAAATTGCAAGAAAATCAAGATATCCGGAAAAAAGGTTGTATTGAGCAGAAGTTGATACAAACATGCTTACAAATAAAAACAAAGCAAGTAGACAAACCCTTAAAACATAAAACAAAGCAGATTATTTAACAAGTAGACCAGCCCTCAGGTAAATACTATTAAGACCATGGGTTCCATCTTAAAATGTCAACTTATTAAGAGTAGTCTAAATCCTTATAAGTTGGTCTATATTTTCATCTTTATTCAAAGTGAAATTTTAATAAATACAGCATTTAAACCATTCGTGGCTAGCAAAATCTGCATGTTCTCACCATATTCATCCTCCAGAAATATTAACCCTAAAATCTAAATTTACCAGGAGAAACAGATGCATCTTTAGGGTGCAAGACGCCACAGTAAAATGAAATGACATTTAATGATAATGTCAACGAGAACGGATGGACAGGATAGTGGCTGACACCAAGAATACAGCTTCACAATGATTGATTCGTATTTTAAGCCACAACCACACTGTTGTCAGCTAATTTTACCACACATGATAATTGACATCACCATCATTGCACAAAACAAGTATAATCATAATGCTCAGTTGTACAACTCAAAGTAACATACAAATCCATACCCTTCAAGTGCTAATACAAAATGCCATCTTCCCATCCATTCTCTCCTCGATTCGTAGAATCCATTATTAGTTGAAATGGATGCATCTGTTTGCTTCTCCTCGAGCAATGTAGATGCAGACTACACATTACAACATAATTTACAGAGCTGTTGTTGCTATCCAGTCAAACATATAATATCAATTGGTATGTTTATAATAAAAATACCTCCCATGCCATTCCTCGATCCAATATGAAAGTAAACAACACAGTGGATGCTCCAGACATATTGTCAACATGAACAGTCTGTCAAACATGGATGTTAATATATATCAATAATGTAAAACCTATAAAAGCAAAAGGGATATCTTAACCTTTGGAGATCCTTGCAGTTCCACAGTGTTCGCTTTCATATCAACAATTCCAGAGTCCAAATGTCCCTCAGAACGTGCATTCTGAACTAGTAGATCAAGGATTCTAACAAATAACTCAAAGAGCCTACAGAATATCAACATTCAATGTTATCAATGCATGTAGAAGGAACAAATATATCGAAGCTCGACCAACAAAACTGAATACCTATTTTGGATCTCTGGTGGGAGACCTAAAAGCCGGTTGAGGAAACGTGCAACATCACTCATGTCAGATTCAACTATACGGCCATAAATTTTTCCAGAATCCTTTCCATTACCTTTAAAAGAGAATTTTGAGAAGAAAACATCCAATGAACATAACTAAACAATTTCAAACAAAGACAATCTTTAAGATGTTACCAAGAACTGGATCTCTAATAATCCCAACAGACACAAGAGCAGCTTTTCCCTTCTGAATAAAATCTTCAATTGTTTCAGGATTCTCAAATGAACACCCTGGTGGAACAACTGGCCACTGATCCTGTTAAAAGAAAAAAAATAAAGTAAAATAATTACCTCTTGTACATAAAAGAGTAAAAGCAAAGTATTTGAGTCTAGCATGAGACCGTCATCTAAAAGAATTGAACACCTGTTCCATGAGACCCTTGTATAACATCGTCAAGGCACTCTTCCCATAGGAACTGTCATAATTGTAAGCACTAAGAGATGGCCCAGCCCTGCAATGTACTCAACAGTGCCCACAAGCCTTATATCGATATATTGCTGGTTGAATGTGATATTAAATCTTCATGTCACAAAGCTATTTGTACACAGTAAGGGTGATTTGAAGTTACCTACGATCTCCCTGTGTTAATGCTCCAAGAGATTCTAGTCTCTTGGCGACAATAGATGCGAACCGGCGTTCACCACCAAGATTTGTGAAAAGAAGTCTGCAAAGCAAGGAGATATTTGCAACTAAGTCACCAGCACTTAAAAGATTGGTCCAAATCAAGAAGTTTTTATTGGAAAACCTATAGCGTCTAGCACCCATACTCAGCAGGTTACCTAAAAATTTTGTGAAATCTTGTTATACGATAAAAAGTAAACCATGTTTTTTGTAATTATCCACAGCATAATACCATACGTGTGCCTTCACACGATAAAAGTACTTTTGATGTAGAACATGACGGAATTCAACCAAGATCCACCATGAATTTTATTTGTGTTTCCAATAGAACTTCTCAATTATGTCCACATTTACTACAAGAGAGTGTGATTGATTATCAAGCTCTGTAGTATGGACACTTCAATTAGAGTAGCGTGTGCATGTCCGACACGTGTTTATACCGACACTTCTCGAACACTCTACCATAAACATTTTTCATTGTTTATTAAAAATATTATATATTTTTAACTCAAACTTATTAGTAAATAACAAATAGGTAATCATATTTAAAAGATTTCAACAAAAAAAATTAATAACAAGTGTAAAACTAAATTTATACTCTATAAATGATGATTTTTAAAGATTTTAATCGACGTGTCGACAATATGTTGTGTTGGTACTTTTTTTAAAAATCACGTGTCGGCGTATCCGACACGTATCGTGTTGGACACGTGTCCTTGTCTGTGCATCATAATTATCAAGAATGCATTCTTAATATTCAACTTCGAATCAATTGTATCTTTTTTCTAGTGGTGCATTACAACAACACCGGTAATCTACTCATCTTTAAACTTCAAAGAGGCTTTTTTGCAACTTAAGTGTTAAAATAGATTTGAAGAACTTGTTATCGAACATAGATACTTACCAATAGAAGAGTAAGTGTAATTGAAATCAGAATTCTCCGTATTTCTTGATGATTATTTTACAACAATGATACATCTAATTTATAGTACAAAAGACGAAAGAAAAAAAAAAAAAAAGGAAAACTAATCTCCTATTTTAGGAAAAGAATTATTTTAGCAATCAGACTAATGATGGAGAGCTCTCATTTCCTCCATTACTACCTCTCTAAAATTGGGAGATCCCAATGATTTCTGAATGTTCCTTGGATATCAAGGTTAGCCATAAAAGCACGAAATCGTGTAGATAGATAATTTTGAAATATAATGAAGAGTACATGACCAAGTATGTTTTCCGAAAGCAATGGGTAGGTTATCATCGAGAGGTATATTGGAGGATTTTTCATTAGGTCCTTATCATCGTTCCGACTTTCTTGGTGCCTCGGATTTTGGATTTTCCTTATCCTTTGATATAGGCTTCCTTGAATAAACAAGTATCTTGTCACTTTGTTTTTCAACATCTCTCCCTGACTTTAAGTTTCCTTCTGCACACGGCACATTAGAAGGTAAAGTGGAAGGTTGCTCAGAAGGATAGAGATTAAATTCTAAAAATTATCGATACAAGAACCGATCTTCATTCCAGTTCTCCATCTGAAGGAAAGGTTTTTGGAAGTAAGGTGTTTTTTACCAAAAAAAAAAAAGTGACATCAAGGCTAACAAATACTTTATTTGTAGATGGAACATAACATTTGTAGCCCTTCTGAGTGGGTGAGTACCCAATGAATACACATTTGAGTGCATGTGGTTCTAGTTTGTTTCGAAGATGAGAGTGAACATGAACAAAGGTAGTGGGTAGGTTTGAACTAAGGCGAGAAGCAAGGAAGTACTTCTAGAATCTTTGGAGAGGTGAGTCGAAAGAGAGAGTACGACTAGGCATTCGATTAATGAGATACATTGATGTTAGAATGGCATCCCCAAAAGGCTTTTGGCATATTTACGGTGAACATTAGGGCACGAGCAACTTCAAGTAGGCGTCTATTATTTCATTCAGCAGTGCCATTTTGTTGGGGAGTATTAACACATGAACTTTGGTGGACTATCCCACGTTTATTCAGGTAGTCTTGCAAAGTAGTATCAAAGTATTTTGTGCCATTATCCATGCTCAGATTTTGAAGTGGAGTTTGAAACTGTGTTTGAATCATGGGTGAAAATTGATAAATACTGAGCAAACATCATATTTTTCCCTTAGTCAATAGACCGAACATACCCGAGTGTGGTCATCGATAAATGTAACGAACCATTTTATATGGGTGGGATTAGGATTTTTCGAGAAGGTCTCCATAGATTACCATGAATTATAGAGAATGGTTTAGATGGTTTGTATGTGGAATTTGGGAACGACGTACACTGGTGCTTTGCAAATTCACAACTTTCATATTGAAAATTAAAAAGGTGTTTTATTCAGGAAAATTTTAGGAAGTAGTATTGATGGCTAGGGTGACCCGTTCTATAGTACCATAATAATATTTCACTATCCTTAGAGACAGATGCAAAATCACAAATTGCAAGTCGACCTTGTTTACTCACATCAGCATCATCAAAGTAGTACAATTGCTCACACTCCTTAGCACTACAATCATCTTCCTGAATGAGAGGTCCTAAAAAACACAGTAAGATGGGATAAATTTGGAACGTGAAGAACAAATTCTGGAGTTATCGACTTAGATATTGGAATACTCCCTTTCCCTGCAACTTATGAGAGTGAGCTATCAGCAATCTTAACCTTAATATTTCCGACACATGTCGATTATGAGAAAAATAAGTGATATGCGTCCGTCATGGATCGAATGCACAGGAATCAATTCAGGGAATTCAGGGGATTTTCTATTGTGATGTGCTTAAGGCTTTCAAAAAATTACCTTTTGTAGGCCAAAGAATTGGAAGGACCTTTAGGTGAAGGCTGACCATATGTTTGGAGACAAGAATATTTAATAAAGTTGTTCCATTTGTTCGGAGTTGAATGCCCCACCTAGAGTAGGTTTAATTTTAGTCTCAACGTGGTATCCTAGGCCCTTAGTATTTTGCCTTGGTTTGCAATCGACAGGTTCCAGTGAATATCCTAATAGGTGTCTTCCTTGAGACCTGGCTTGCGACAATGTTCACTCCAGGGCCATCCACGTTATTTTTGGTTTGGTCCATTTCCTACTCCCTTTGGTGATAAACCACATTCCTGGTCCATTTCCAATTGCAGGCCCATAATTTATTTCTCGCCCAGCATTAATTTCAGTTCCTAGCCCGTTCTTTTTAAGATATCCACTTCCTGGTCCAAAGTTAGTTGACACATTACCTTTAGCAAACTATGGCCCATTTCCTCTTAACAGATAATGCAGATGCCTCGTTCAGCCCAAAGTCCATTAGTTGCCATCGAGATTCTTCCCATCGCACCTCCGCAAACACCTTGCGTGTAGATGACAGTGGTCGCCGACGGTGGATCCTGCCTCTAATGTCATCCAGTTCTCGATTCAGATTGACAAGGAACTCATAAACCCTTTCGTTCTCGAGTTTCTTTTGTACCGAATGCTATCACCTAGACTCTCCCATTTTTCTTCAAGACTCAAGTCGAGTTCCTGCCATAGACCCACCATAGCCATGTAATATTCTATGACTTCTCTCTTAATCCCTGCTTTGTTTGCCATAGACAGGTCTTGATTTCAAAAATTTGTATGAATTCTCAGCGTCGTTATTTGTCTTCTTTACGATGTCCCAAGCGTCTTTTGAAGTTGGATGGAAGAGATAAGTCTTCCCAAATGGAAGGCTTCATGGAATTCACTAACCAAGCAGTCACCATTACATTTTCAGATTTCCACTTTTGTAGAAGGATAGCATCAGTCGCCCTCTTCGTTTTCGCCTATAAGGTATCCCAACTTCCCCTTTCCATCAATAACCAATTTTATAGATTGGGCCATTCTCAAAAATTTCTTCCTTTCAATTTCTCTATAATGAGTTGGAAGGAAGAATTTCGATGCCATAGGAGCCGGTTAAAGGGATGGCCACTGCTTCAAGATGAGAAGTTTCATAGGTTGATGATCCTGTACCGTTGACAGGGAGTTCCACCATTGATTGCTAGGTCAAGAGAACCTAGGCTCTGATACCATGTAATTGAAATCAAAATTATCTGAAAACTCTCTGAACTTTTTGATGATTATTTTTCAACAATGATACATCTAATTTATGGTACAAAAGATGAAAGAAAAAAAGGAAAACTAATCTCCTATTTTAGGAAAATAATTATTCTAGCAATTAGCCTAATAATAGAGAGATTTTAGCATCAATCTTGCATCAATAAATTACAAGTTTTCCATTCCCAGCTTTCTTCCCATTCTCGGTTTTCTACAGTAAGATCTGTTTTCATGAAGTCAGGATTAGAAACTGATAAATACCTATACTCAGGTGCAGAAGCTTGATTTGATCGATGGGTTCTTCCAAATTGTTGAATTGCCCTGTCTGCACTCCAGGGTAGCTCTAGAGTTATATGAACTCTTCTTTTCTGCCATGGAAAGAGAAGGATCCAACTCAGTTTGCAGTTAAGAACCAAAAAGACACTGAATAAATCATGGTACGAAAGCAACTGATGAAATGATATTGAAAGATACAACTAAATCACCTGATTTAGAGTTCTTCTATCTGCTTGCAAAGAAACACCAGCAGATCCAGCTTCAGAAATAATAGCTACAAGCTTCTTACCATCCATGAACAGCTGCTTCTCGTGCATATTGACCATTTCCATGGGCACATCCTTCCTGAAGCACACAACATAACAAACTAGCAATGCAAAATGAAATTAAACACAACACAACTAAATATATGCCCAAACTCACGTATTTCGTGCCTGATAAGTGACACCTTTTCCTCCAGAAGCCCTAACAAGCATGCCCCGTCTTCCAGTTATTTCCGCAACTTTATCAGGGCCTCCAATCTGCAAAAACACGGCGAGGTCAATAGAAGTTACCTGAACTTGAAGTGGATTTCATATGGATCAGATGTTACCTGATCAATAATATCATCCAGTGGATTGTTTGGAAGATCCAATGAACGAATTATTTCTAAAATTTTTGATTTACGCTCCACTGCACCTTCATACCTAATCATGTTTCAATTTTATTAATTCGCTAAATGAGAATGCAATCAAAAAAATCATATAGAACACATTAAAAGAGAAGGAAAAGAAAGGTAGGCAAAGAGATTCACTTTTGCACAAATGTATACCTTTTCAGTAGTTCTTCAAAATAGGCACGACTAGCTCGAAGATATTCTTCCGTTTTTTCCTTGCATAAATGACAAGACCAATCCCCAGATATGGCCTCTTCAACGGGAGGAACTAGACATGCAGGATGAACAAGCTGGCTGCAGCAGGAACATTGAAGTAATTTCTTCCTTTCCTACATTAATGAAGAGAGAGTTAACAATGAAATAAATTGACGGGAGCAAGAAATAAACATGTAATACCCCCTAAAAACTAACATAAAATGACTCATAAAGCTTGTGTTTATCAAACAAGCTGAAAATTTGTTGTTCAAGAAGAAGGGGGAAAATAAAAACAAACACCTCTTCTGACTTGCAAACGTTGCATATCTGAAACTCATCTTCAGATTCAGTTTCAGGTTCTGTGTCAGCTGCATTTCTCAGAAAGACAAGTAACCATCAGATGGAAACTAGAGAAGCGATCACCCAGAGAATATAAAAGAGAAGCAAAAAGAAAAAGATACCATACATTTAGAGGGATAATTTTTCGAGTGAAGAATTAGCTTACTTAGATAGTAAAGCTTTATTAGAGCAATCTGTACATGCCCATGTACAATGGAGCGAGGGATCTTTCAAAATTTGCAGTTAATTGATTATTTTAGTTTCAGAAGCCTAAAAGGGCCAAAACTAGCATTAGGCAGTGTAACATGTATATAAATTGTAAGACCTAAATGCTATTTATAGTTATTCTACCAGTTGGAACATGTATCTGTGTCCTCAATAACATTTCATACATTCAAATAAAATTACTCAAGTTCTAAGCTCGAAACTATTCTTGATAGAAGAGAGAATATATTCCAAGAGAATAGGTTAAAGTTTCACAAAAAAAGGCCAGTGGAGGAACAAAAGACTACGTGTATAACTAAAGTATATCTCAAACTCTTTCTTTCTTCTGGGGTGAAGGTGAAACAGGAAGATCATGGAATCACTTAATGATCTTGGACTCGATTATCAAAGCGTAAGCCAGATTACCATCTAGATCCTGTGTTCCAACCACGAGGCAAATAGAAACAGTAAACAAGACTTCCCTTACGTGATGTCAAAAATGCAAATACATCACTTAAAGTTAGCAAAGTATATAACAATATTTCACTAAAGAAAATATCTTCTATTTCTCAAAAACCATCAAAAAATGAGCAAGTTTGTTTTCGTGTTAAATATATATTAAAAGGATCTATCATTTAGAGGATTCTTTTAATTACTTTCTGATTGCCACTCGCTTTCTTCTTCACTTTCAGCATCTGATTTAGCAATTTTGCACACTTTCCCAGGGAATGAAACATCAGGAGTTGTTGAGCGCCTCTTTCTCTGAAGCTCCTTCATGGTTTCATCTAAGAACAGAAATAGAAAGAGACTACATCAGCAACACAAAAACAAAGGTACAAACAATTCCAAATGTATTAAATATATAGATAGATACCTGGGAGTGGTTCAGGCTTCTCTGGCAGGGGATAATTTTCCTCGACAAATTTTAGCAATAACTCACAGGGACCCGATATGAAATCATCAAGTTCAAGACCCTATATTGGCATGAAAAAAGGGAGGAAGTTAAAGAACCTGTTAAGAAAGTATTTACGAACTTAAAAGTTCATCAATACAATGTACCAGAAAATAACAAAGAATTCTAATTGGCTTCTATTTCACACCCTTGCGATTGGAAGAGAAGAAATATTTTAAAAATATGTGACCACAATTCTGATATGGAAGCAATTTTAGTAATCTTTACACAGAATTGTGTAACAAGCATACATAAAAATGGCTTAAACAAAATTTATGCATAAATTGCACAAGTTAAAGAAAAGGAGGAAATCAGGCTCACATATTTTGAAACAGCTTCTTCAGTTCGTGCCTCTCCAGTACTCTGTAGGCCTATGACCACGCACTTATTCTCCAGCAATGCTTGCTTAGAAAGTTTAACTACTGCAGGTACCTTAGCTGACACACACATGTGCCTAAAGAAACGCTATAATAGCATATAGAAAGAAAAAAATACACATCAAAATGCGTAGAGATGAAAAAAAAAATGCTTAAAAATTCAACATAGAAACTTGAAATTACAAACTTGATGATTTGCCCAGTATAATCTCCACAGTAGATTTGAGTTGGACTTCTCATCCGTGAGAAATTTGATTGCTGATAGCAACTCCATTCTCAACTCGGCCCAAAATTCCGCTGCTCTAACATACATATCCTGATAACAGACAATGACTTATTAAGAATTATACTGCAGGAAAAAAATAATAAAAAAATTATCAGAAAACTACAGAAATAACTTCAAAACAATCATTATACATACTTACGAAATTTAAAGATAACAAAAAATAGATATATATGATAAAAATAAATAAAAATAAAATAAAATAAATAACACACAATTCTTAACAAAAATTGTTGTTTTCTTGACTTTCATCAGTGTGTCTGTTGTTAATTAACGCTATAATGCAAATGATCCACTTTTAGACGAATGCTCGACAAGATGATAATAATACAGAAGTCTTCAGAAAACAGGAAGCAAATATATTTTCTTGAGGAGATAAAATAATCTATTACTAATCCTTGGTCCAACAAATTAAAAAATAAAAGAATAGCAAAGAAAATATAGATCAGTCCTAAGTAAAAAACCTTCGGACATTGGAAAAATCCTATATTTCACATATTCCAATCGACATATCCACGCTTCAAGATTTGAAACTGTTCAGTTTCTCCTATTATGTGGAATTCTTAATCCTTCCTAGAGGCAGGAGATAGTTTGGGTAGAATGACATATTATACATGTTTCGAGCTCTTATTTGCAGAATTTTCTCCAAACCGGAGGAGCTAAAGCTGTAGGAAATTTCAGCAGTTCAAAAAAATGCACCAGTTCAAAATACTTCAAGGGTCATAGTTTAACCACACGTTTCATGGGACTCACAATTTTTACCAACTTTTCAATTATACATTTCATCAAATTTTATCATAATCTGTTAACACTTTCATAAAAAGCTTCGTCACACATGCCCTAAGTTTCACATAATGTGAACTCTAAAGCCTAACACTGCAATCAATCAATCAATGACGTCTAGAGTAGTGTAATGGGTAGGGAAACACTAAGCCCCTGTTTGAGCCACATTCTATAAAAACTCATTTTCTTCATGCTCATTTTTAACCACGCATTCTCCTAATAAAATAATTTTACGTATAAAGCGAAAACTTTTCTCTACATTTTAGACACACATTCACAGAAAATCACTATTACAAAACCTATTCTGCATAAAAATGGGGCCCAAACACACCCGAGATTTGATACGAGAAAATATATAGAATTTTAATGACGGCAAGAAAAATTCAACAATTAAATATTTTCTTTAGGCAGTTTAACCAAAATACTGCACTATACCATCATTTTAGCCTCCAACTGTACTTCAACAACTTCAAATTCCACACCTTTATAGCTCAGCGTACGACAAAGATACATACCCCTAAAATTCAGGAGTGTTATTCAATTTACAACATGGAAATCCACATAAATTGTCCCCCAAAAATTTGCTAAGTCGGAACCTTGCCTTGCTTTCATATCCATGGCAACAAGTTCTAGGGCTCCAACACCCCCTTTCATCATGGCTCCTGCAATAAGAGACAGAAGAATGTAGTTGAAAATCTACTCACTAGTAGGATTGAAAATATTAGAAAAACTCAAACAAATAATTCTTCACGTTGACTGAAACAGAAGGCTACATAAACATAAATCTATGAGTGAGAATTTACATATTTAACATGTGCTGCACAAAATACATGCCCAGACCTAAAAACTTGTTCCCTGTCCAATGCCTTAAGGTGCCATGCCAAAAAACTGATTGGCACGAGGGCATAACAAATGCAACAAGTTCAATGTGGATAATGTGGATATTCACATCGGTGAAATATACCAATCATGTTGACTTGATGACCAGTGCAAGTCTCAGATTATAGTTCAGCAACTAATCATTAAAAGTGCACCTTCTGGTGCTGATCCAAGTATGCTGATAGGTTCCTGTTCGTATGGCAGCTCAACACACAGAATCAAAGAGACAATACGGAAGAGGACTCAATTCAAGAAGAATTCACCAGAATGTATATAGATTTATTTCTGTAATGACAGCAACTTGTAAATGGAAATTGTAATCCAGCAATTCAGTAACACTCTGTAAATGTAATGCTCTGTAACTAATAACAAGAAATATAAGGTATTTGGCTTTTAAAGCGAGCCAATTCTCTCCCCCAATTCTATACTCAATTTTCCCTAATTTCCTCCCTCTTTCCCAGTCCATTTATAATGGTTGTCTAACTAATTCTCCAGCTGCCTCTGTCGCTTGCATGTACTGCTAACTGCCCCCATTCATTTCCCTATTATGCACTTGTTATTTTATTACATGAGTTGGGGAACTATCATATGCATAGATGAACAAGCATGACTCTTGACCTCTTGTATAACGAACTCCATACTTCAGTATAGCACTTGCCAAATACATTTTTATAAATCGTTCCTATGAGGCTATAAAGAAGTCAAGATTGCACATTTTTTAGCACATCAATGGTCATATCCCTTTCAAAATAATTAAAAGTCTTTCGGTCATTTTCAAGCATACGATCACAGAGCCTTCTTCCAAATTATAATTCTCAATAAAAAACAGACAGTGGTGAAATGCTTAATGGTAAGAGCCTGGACTTCACGAAATGGAAGTATAGAACATAATTTGGGGCAACAAATTAGTAAGCAGACAAAAATATATGTTGTGTAACCGAAGCCATCTAAATTCAACCAGATGATACAATCATTGACACTTCCATGTGAGATCAATCACGAAATTGTGATAAATTCTTTCAGAATAACAACACATTACATTCACAATTTAAACAAGACAGCAAGCAGACTGCAGTTGCGCAAATAAACATCACACCTAGAAATTCTTTGAAGTTAGCAAAAGATGTTCCAGTTCCCCAAAGACCAAGTCGAACCATATAGCCCAAGTTACGTGGTTCAGAAGCACCAGTTGCCGAGCAATAAATGACACGAGCTTGAGGAAGTCGGTCCTATCGTTTAGGAATTCCAAAGAAAAAAGAAAATATCCATTAGTTAGAAAGCACATTAGAATTATTGCTGGACTTTCAGTAAGCTTAATGACGAGGAAAAGAAATGGTTGTGCATTACAGTTCTAAAGTTAACAGATCCATGAGTAGTAACAACAGTACCAAAGAGTATACATTTTAAATAACGAGAATACACAAGCAGTTAAGCGATTCACAAAGCAGCTAACAGCCACAGCCACGCAAATTACATTGGATGCAGCGGAATCCACATTGCAAATCAAGTTCAATCTAACGAAAAGCAAAATTCACCATAAATTATAAGGCATATAATGCACAACGGTACAGAAAAAATTGCCATTATTTAATACTCTATTGAGAAATTCAGGCATCCTACGTCTTCTGCAGTATGTAGCATCAACAAAAACGGGTTATGTTAACTTTCTTGACCATATTTACAACATTTACTATACAATCCAAGTGTGCACATGGCATCTTCATCGTCTAATCACCTGTTCTTGGTCATTTTTGCTTTACATCCCCATATTAAGTCTAATGTCACATTTTCAAAAAATTCTCCTTTTGTTTTACTGACTTGTATTCCTATCTGTAGCTAGCTGTGAGCAAAGCTTGAAAATTTTATAGAGCACATTCTTGCGCGGAAGCGTTTGTGAAATTCTTGTAATTAGAATTATTTAATAAAGAAGAATGATATTGAAATAATCTTACTTGTACGTTACTGAATAATAATTGATGTGTTGAAAAAGTGTATAAAGCCTCTATGCCCCCATTTGGCCACCTTTTTTTCAAATTTTGATGTTTGGAATAGTATTTTTTTTAAGAATGTGTGGTTGAAAAAAAAAATTTGATTTACGTGTAATATTATTTTATGAAAAATTGTGTAGTTGAAAATAAGAGAGAAAAAATTGAAAGAGAAAGGAGGCCAAACGGGGGGTATATTTATAAGCAAAATTATACCCTACTTCTACTATTACTAGAAAATTGACATTATAGTCCTAATTTAAAAAAAATAATAAAAAAAATAAAAAGATAAAACCTATTGCAACTAGAAAAGATAAATATAAATGGAAGACGAATACAATTATGAGGTAATTCACAATTATAATAGGAAACAATTAGTTATAGTTGAGATGTGCTACAACACTTTCAAGAGTTATTTTAACGTTTTCACCACTAATAATTTAAGGGGGGTGTATTCAGTTGGGACTTTCAAAAATTTTGATGGACTTTTCTAGGTGATGACTTCTGTAAATTTCGTGAATCTTTTATAGATTTGTATAAAATCAATATAAGTCTTTCATAGACTTTTATGAACTTTCATTTTAAAATTTTTATAGGCTTTTGCAGGATTCATAAAACTTTCATTAGAAATAGAATTCAAGTGGATCTAGTATAATAGCGTGAAATTCTAGCATACGAGGCATTGGTTCCTACAATTTCCATTTTCCCTTCCATATAATAAAAAAAAATTAAAAGAATAAAAATTTAAGAACTTAATTAAATAAAATAATAATCAAAATTATACATATTTATGATAAACAATAAATTAATATTCAATATTATTAGTACAATATACTTTTAAAAATAAATAAAAATCAATATATTTAAAATTAATTATAAAATTTTCATATAAAATTTTATAATTTAATTAAAAAAAAAGATATTTTTCACAAAAATGAAAAACGAAAAAAAAAAGTTACAAGAATCCAATTTAATTATTTTCATAGAAAATAGAGATAAACAATAAGAGGAATAAAAAGAAAAATGGAAATAAATATAATCAATAAAAATAAATAAATTTTAATTATACCTCTAAAGTTCGTAGAAGGAAAAAGGAAAGAAAGGTTGAATTTTTATTTTAATTTTTTGTGAAAGTCTCCCAAATTCTTGTGATTAATGAGAGAAATTTTGAAATTTTATGAGAATTTTTTGCTTAAAAATTAGTACTCCAGAAATTTTTATAAAAATCTCTAAAAGCCATTATAATTTGAATACCTCAGGATTTATAAAGACTTCTAAAAAGTTTTAATTGAATACACTATAACTTTTAGAAATTCTTAAAAGTCTATAAAAGTCTCAATTAGATATACCGCGGCTTCTAAAAGTCTCAATTGAATTCATCAATACTTTATACTTTAGATAGTCTCAAAAAGTCTACATTGAATATTCCTAAGCTTCTTAAATTCCAAAAAGTTATTAAAAGTTTCAATTGAATACACCCTCTGAATCTTTCCAGAATTCACTACTCTAATAGACTAAATCTGAGTGGCCATAACTTCTGACATTACAACCTGCCAACCGGCCTTGTTTGTGGTATAGATTCCAAGAACAATGACAATTTTTCAAACCATAGGGATGCAATTCAATAGCATAAATGACATTATAGTGACATTTAATAAAGGCATAGTTTGAAGAGGTAGCAATGAGATGCACTTGTAGTGCCTCACGGCAATAATATTTCGTGCTATTTTTTTAAGGAAAACTCCTCAATGAATGAGGTTTGCGCCTCGAGGCACGTGAGGCATGCGCCTCAGTTTTGCTCTAAACTTTGACTTTTTTTTCTTTGTTTTTGTTTTTCTTCCGTCTTTTTTGTAACTCTGAACGTGAATTTTAAGGTACTCTTTTAGTTTGGCCATCGCAAATAAAACAACAATGTCTTGGGCCCATCAATTATTTTACTTGTTGGATCTACCATGCCTCACCATCCCCAACACACCCAAAGCCTATTCAATAGGACTTCAAGGCAGCAAACTCCAGCAGTCCGACAAAATTCAGGAGCAATTTTTAATTTTTTCTGTTATTTTCTTCTCTTTTCTTTTCATTTCATCTCCTTTTCCATTTTATTTCTTTTTTTATAAAAATTATATTAATGGGTGGTTTGTTTATTTTGGTGTTACTTCTAAGGAGAATTTGTAGGAATATTTAGGGTTTATTATATTTTATTTATGTATTATTTTATATTTGTTGACTTATTTTAGGTTTGCGGTGAGGCTTACGCCTTAATCACCTCACCTCAGGAATCAAAATGCACCAGTACCTAGTTCCACCTTTTTAAATATTGAATAAAAGAAGTTCTCTCCAATTTTAGAAATGTTACAAGTACATTTTTTTCCAACTTAATTCACTCTTCCATTCTCTGATTGAAAATTTTGACAAAAATGACCTTCAGAACAATTATTATCAAAATCTAAATTCACTAAAGGCAGCACAATAGAGACTGATGTATGCCTACAGAACAAGCAGAGAGAGTGGAGTGGGCCACTGCAAGAAAAAGCGGGCGCAGAGGGAGGAGGGAATATAGAAAGAGAGAGGATCCAGATGTAGAAGTTGCATAGTTGCTGAACCAAATAAAGCATAACGAAATGTAAATCGTCAACTATATAGTGACATACCTGAAAAGCTAAAAAGACATATCTTAGCAGAAACACTGTTACGTCATATAAGTTTAAATGAGAGCACACCTGAATCTCAACAACAGCTTCACCTGTCCTTGTTGGTTTCCCTCCAGCCTCTGGGACCAAGTTTTTGGCTTTGTGACACTAAAAGAAGCAATTAAGTATGATCTTTAAGCGTTCCTTGCATGAACCATGTGACAATTACCCGTCATTATATTAAGAATATCTTAGGAAACGCATATTGATATATTTAATCCAACAAATCCAATACCTCGTCAAATATGATGAGGCCATCATATTCTGGTCCACACCACTGCACAAGCTGCCGCAAACGAGAACGACCTTTCTCCGAAGATGCTATGAGGCTGCTATATGTCACAAAAACAACTCCCTCGCTAACACCAACAGATTTGGAATCAAGCTTGGAGTAAGGAAGCTTGTTCAAAGCATGCACTAGAAGGGAAAATTTATAAGAAGACCATACTCAGTGAGAAATACCAAAAGTCAACAACTCAAGCTCAGCAATAAATTATTTTGCTAATAGATCAGGCTAGGACCCGCAGAACAAAAAACAGATTCAGGTAAGAAATGCCATAACACATAACAAAATCAGAAAGATTTGAAGGAAATGGCCGGTTAGGAAACAAATATATCATGCACCATCTTCTCAAATTTGGCAGACAAAGATAGAGCTTGTCTCTTCCCCCATAGTCCCTTTACTATGCCTTCAAATGGCAGAACTTGTCGGTCAGATGAATCACCTTTGATACAAACACGTCGTGATTCAGATAAGCATTGTGCCCACAACAAAATAGATGGAAGGATAAAACTTACCTTCTGTTACTATCAGTCAGTTCAGATATTGTTTCCAAAAGACAAAAAATGTAATAAAGCATAAATCAATTGTAGAAATAAACAAAAGAAACTGACGAATCATATATGCAAGCCCCATTTTGTCTCTACACATGTTGCAATTCTAATGTGTGCGCCATCCAGCATCTGAGTGCCATTCCCCCACCCATCCCAAACCCTCAGCACAAAAAGAACACCCCAAATAGAAATCAATGAATGAACAACCGTTCCATGGCAGTAT